>NW_026652283.1:27313553-27520901 GCF_009828535.3 Hylobates moloch | reverse complement strand
AAGTAGTTGATTAAAGGCATTGACTCAGTAAATTATAAGCAGAAAGTACATTTGTTCTTTGCCACTATTTCCTTTTTATACCCATTCTATTGAGTTGTTCTTAAATGCACTTAGATAAAATCTTGAGCTGACTCAATATTTCCAGGCTATTCTTAAATCAACAAATATTCTCAAGTTTCAGATATTTAAAATTGCAATCCAATCTGTATAACAGTTTTAATCTTGAATTCAAATTTTAAAGCTTATTCTATAACAGTCTCACCCTGCTATAAAAACACATCTGAGAATGGGTAATTGATAAAGAAAAGAGGTTTTATTGTCTCACAGTTCTATGGGCTGTAGAGGCTTCTGCTTCTGTGGAGGCCTCGTGAAACTTATAATCATGATGGAAGGTGAAGGGGAAACAATCACATCTTCAAATTGTCAGCAAGAGAGAGACAGAGCAAAGGGCAGGGGGTGGGGGAAGTACTACACACTTTCAAACAACTGGATCTCATGATAACTCATTATCCTGAGAACAACAAGTGGGAAATCCACCTCCATGATCTAATCACTTCCCACCAGGTCCCCTTCCCAACATTGGAGATTACAATTCAACATGAGATTTGGGTGGGGATACAGAGCTAAATCATATTATTCCACCTCGGCCCCTCACAAATCTCATGTCCTTATCACATTTAAAAACACAGTCATGCCTTCCCAACAGTCCCCCCAAATCTTAACTCATTCCAGAATTAACTCCAAAGTCTGAATCCAAAGTCTCATCTGAGACAAGGCAAGTCCCTCTTGCCTATGAGCCTGTGAATTCAAAACCAAATTACTTACTTCTAAGATACAATGGGGGTACAGGTATTGTGTAAATATTACATTTCTCAAGCAGAGAAATTTGACAAAACAAAGGGGCTACAGGCCCCATGCAAGTCTGAAACCCAAGAAGACAGTTATTAAATCTTAAAGCTCCAAAATAATCTCTTTTGACTCCATGTCTCACATCCATGCAACACCGATGCAAGGGATGGGCTCCCAAAGCCAGAGGCAGCTCCACCCCGTGGCTCTGCAGGTTGCAGCCCTCCTGGCTGCTTTCCCAGGCTGCTGTTTAGTGCCTGTGGCTTTTCCAGGCACATGGTACAAGCTGTTGGTGGATCTACCATTCTGGGGTCTACAGGAAAGTGGCTGTCTTCTCACAGCTTTACTAGGCAGTGCCCCAGTGGAGATTCTATGTGGGGGCTCCAACTCCACATTTCCCCTCCTCACTGCCCTAGTAGAGGTTCTCTGCAAGAGCTCCACTCCTGCAGAAGACTTCTGCCTGGACATCCATGTGTTTTCACACATCCTCTGAAATCTAGGCAAAGCCTCCCAAGCCTCAACTCTTGCCCTCTGTGCACCCACAGGCTTAACACCATGTGGAAGCTGCCAAGGTTTTTGGCTTGCACCATCTGGAGCAGTGGCCTGAGACATATCTGAGGCCTTTTTAGCTACAGCTGGAGCTGGAAGGGCTGGGATGCAGGGCTCCATGTTTTGAGACTATACAGAACAGCAAGGCCCTGAGCCTGGCCCACAGAACCATTTTCCCCCAGTTTCCTCCCCAGAAAATAGATTTTTCTTTTCTACCACGTGGTCAGGCTGCAAATTTTCCAAACTTTTATGCTTTGCTTTCCTTTTGAATATAAGTTCTAGTTTCAGATAATCTATCTATGCACATATATGAATGGATGCTGTTAGAAGCAGCCAGGCCAAATCTTGAATGCTTTGCTGCTTAGAAGTTTCTTCTTCCTGATACCCTCATTCATCTCTCTAAAATTTAAACTTCCACAGATCCCTAGAGCAGGGGGACAATGCTGCAAGTCTTTTTGCTAAAGCATAGCAACAGTGACCTTACTCCAGTTTTCAATAAGTTTCTCATCTCCATCTGAGACCTCCTCAGCCTGGACTTCACTGTCCAAATCACTATCAGCATTTGGTCACAACTATTCTACAAGTCTCTAGGAAGTTCCAAACTTGCCCTCATCTTCCTTTCTTCTTCTGAGCCCTTCAAACTGTTCAACCTCTGCCTATTACTCAGTTCCACAGTTGCTTCCACATTTTCAGGTATCTTTATAGCAATGCCCCACTTCTCTGGTATCAATTTTCTGTACGAGTTTATTCTCATATTGCTCTAAAAACATACCTGAGAATGGGTAATTTATAAAGAAAAGGGTTTTCATTGGCATATGCTTCTATGGGCTGTATAGGCTTCTGCTTCTGGGGATGCCTTAGGAAACATAATCATGGTTGAAGGTGAAGAGGAAGAAAGTACATATTCACATGGCTGGCAGGAGAGAGAGAGCAAAGATGCGGAACTGCTACACACTTTCAAACAACAAGATCTCTTGAGAACTCACTATCACAAGCAAAACAAGCAGAAATTTGACCCAAAGATTCAGTCATCTTCCACCTGGTCCCTCCCCGAACATTGGAGATTACAATTCATCATGCAATTTGGGCGGGGACAGAGTCAAACCATATTACCATGTAAGCCAAAAATATCAGTGTTGTGTCATGATGGAGCAAATGAACAATTAAAGCAAATAAGCCTGAGAGGTCAAGCAAGATTTCCCTAGTCGTTCATTAGTTTACTAAATTCATTCCACAGTAGTGTGTCAGGCACTCAAAGCTCAGTGAGTGGACCCCTTGGGGGCAGCTGCAAGTGGCAAAAATTATTCTACGTGGATTCTCTTAGTCATTGTGGTTGTCTTCTTGGTGAGCTTGTTAAAATATACTCCTACTCTCTTTGTTTTTATGTCATATTCTGTTAACTTCATAACTTCTGGGGATTTCTTAGTCTTGAACTGAAGCCTTCTTGCCATATGTGCTTCAATGTCACAGAAGCAACAGAAGCTGTCTCTGTAAGAGAAAAGGTAGCTGTGGGAGTATTTAACCATCTTATTGGTTAAACTTTGTCTTCCCCAAATTCATATGTTAAAGTCCTAATCCCCAGCACCTCAGAATGTGACCTTATTTAAAATAGGTAAGTGAAAATTTAATAAGTTAAGTGTGGATGAGTCATGCTGGAGTGGAATGGACCTCTAATCCATTATCACTGGTGTACTTATAAAGGGGAGAAATTTGGACATGGACACACACACACACACATATACACACACAGAAAGCCATGTGAGAATAAAGTCAGAGATTAGGACAATGTTCATTTATGCCAAGTGTATTAGTCCATTTTCACACTGCTGATAAAGACATATCTGAGACTGGGCAATATATAAAAGAAATAGGTTTATTGGACTTACAGTTCCATGTGGCTGGGGAGGCCTTACAGTCATGGTGGAAGGTGAAAGGCATGTGTCACATGGTGGCAGACAAGAGAAGAGAGCTTGCGAAGGGAAACTCTCCTTTTTGAAACCATCAGATCTCATGAGACTTATTCAATATCATGAGAACATCATGGGAAAGACGTGCCCCCATTATTATTCAATTAAGTCCCACTGGATCCCTCCCACAACATGTGGGAACTCAAGATGAGATTTGGGTGGGGGACACAGCCAAACCATATTATTTTATCACTGGCTCCTTCCAAATCTCATGTCCTCACATTTCAAAACCAATCAGGCCTTCCCAGCATTAACTCAAAAGTCCACAGTCCAAAGTCTCAACTGAGACAAGGCAAGTTCCTTCTGCCTATGAGCCTGTAAAACAAAAGCAAGTTAGTTACTTCCTAGATACAATGGGGGTATAGGCATTGGGTAAATGCAGCTGTTCCAAATGGGAAAAATTGGCCAAAACAAACAGGCCCCATGCAAATTTGAAATCCAGCGGGGCACCCAAATCTTAAAGCTCTAAAATGATCTCTTTTGATTCCATGTCACACTGATGCAAGAGGTGGGCTCCCATGGTTTTGGGCAGCTCCACCCCTCTGGCTTTGCAGGGTACAACCTCTTTCCTGGCTGCTTTCATGGGCTGCCATTGAGTGTCTGCAGCTTTTCCAGGTGCGTGGTGCAAGCTGTCAGTGGATCTACCATTCTGGGGTCTGGAGGACAGTGGCCCCCTTATCACAGCTCCACTAGGTGGTGCCCCAGTAGGTACTCTGTGTGGGGACTTTGACCCCACATTTCCCTTCTGCACTGCCCTAGCAGAAGTTCTCCATGAGGGATCCACAGCAAACTTCTGCCTGGGAATCTAGGCATTTTCATATATCTTCTGAAATCTAGGTAGGGGTTCTCAATTCTCAATTCTTAACTTCTGTGCACTCACAGGCTCAACACCATGTGGAAGCTGCCAAGGCATGGGTCTTACACCCTCTTAAGCAACAGCCAGATCTGTACCTTGGCCCTTTTTAGTCATGACTGGAGTAGCTGGGAGGCAGGCTACCAAGTCCCTAGACTGTACACAGCAGAGGGACCACAGGCCTGGCCCATGAAACCATTTTTCCCTCCTAAACCTCAGGGTGTTTGATAAGAGGGCCTGCCA
Organism: Hylobates moloch; assembly: GCF_009828535.3. NCBI lineage: Eukaryota > Metazoa > Chordata > Mammalia > Primates > Hylobatidae > Hylobates > Hylobates moloch. The sequence goes on along the minus strand of NW_026652283.1, from coordinate 27,516,443 downwards.
CAAAGATCTGTAACATGTCCTGGAGATATTTTTCCCATTGTCTTGGTGATTGACATTTGGTTCCTCGTTACTTATGCAAATTTCTGCATCTGGCCATTTTCATGCTGCTGATAAAGACATACCCAAGACTGGGCAATTTACAAAAGAAAGAGGTTTATTAGACTTACAGTTCCATATGGCTGGGGAGGTCTCACAATTGAGGTGGAAGGTGAAAGGCACATATCACATGGCAGCAGACAAGAGAAGAGAGCTTGTGCAGGGGAACACCCCTTTTTAAAACCATCAGATCTCATGAGACTTGTTCATTATCACAATAACAGCACAGGAAAGACCTGCTCCCATGACTCAATTACCTCCCACTAGGTTGCTCTCCCACAGCACTTGGGAATTCAAGATGAGATTTGGGTGGGGACACAGACAAACCATACCAAGGAATGTAATAGAATTCCAGAAAAACACCAGGAGCTAGGGGAGAAACATGAAAAACACTTCCCCTCATGGCCCTCAGAAGGAACCTACCAGTAGACACCATGATCATAGGCTTCTAGTCTCCATATCCATGAGCAAATAAATTTCTGTTGTCCAAGCCATTCAGTTTGTGATACTTTGTTATAGCAACTCTAACAAACTAATAAAGAGGCTTTAGTTTCTTTCCCTTGTTATTGCAGTATTCTTCCTATTCTTTACTTTTGCTTTTCTTTTTCTCCCCAGAGTCACTTCCAGGATTTCTTGGGATTTTCCTTTCTAATCAATTTTCCAATAAAATATCCAAGGGATATTCTGTTTAGGGGCCCATGTTGCATTGCATTTATATTTCAAAACTGAAATCATTAATGGTTTTCCTCTTGATGACTGGGTTGGAAAGGTTGATTTAATACATTCTTTAAAGTGTAATTCAACATTCATTTATCTCTTTACTCATTCTACTGGATTCTCAGAGTGTGTGAAAATGAACTGCTGGAGAGGTTGCATGGTTTTGATGAAACATTTATACTCAGAATTAAAAAGGACTGTTTCAATACTATCTCTTTCCTATTTAAAGCAAATAATAGGGTTTAGTTACCATCAACTTAAACTGAGCAGAGGGTACATTCTAGAAGAAGCCTGGTAGAGGGGTGCGGGAGAGGAAGTTTGTGTTGTATTTTGGAGTTTATGATGAGTATTGATTTGGGTCATAGAGAGCTAGATACAATTTGGAAAGGATGAGAACAGAAGTTTAAAAGTGTGATATCACTGTACTTTATGCCAAGTCAGGATATTCTGTCCTCTTTAGAGAACAGTATGACTGAAAGAGGGGTTCAGCCAGTGGTCATCTGCATCAGAGCAATACCAAAAACAACCTGGATTTTCACACACTGTACAGGGCCCAGCCAGACCACAGAACCATCTTCGCCTGTTTTCATCTGGATGCCTACACCATGCACAGAGCCATACTAAAGAAAAATAAATGACAATCTCTCTCTGCTGTAATTTAACACAATTCAAGCCACATTTATTAATGCTTCTGTATGGCATGTATGGTGCCAGTTGTGTGAATATGAATAAGTCTTGGGCCATGCCTTATTTGGTTCACAGTCTGGTGAGGAAGATCAAAAATCTTCATGAAGTATGTCATACTTGACAATATATCAAGAACATGGATAAAATCATATTGGTCTTTATATTCCCAATACTACTTACAATAATGCTGTGGGGGAGTATTATTATGCCAAGTACTCAGATGAGAATATAAGGGTCACACAGTTGCCAAATGTCAGAGATGAGATTTGAGCTATTAGCCCGTCATTATATAATCTTCCTTGAAACAAATGGGAGGAGTCTGATGGTTTGTAGCCAGGGAAATGGTGTGTTCTGGCTTGTTTTCAGCTAGGTGGAAAAAAGACTGGAGAGTGGCAATTTTCTATCAAGACTATCTAAGCCAAATTCACAATCAACTCAAAAAACACACATCTCTGATACTCTAATTCAATTAAATTGGTTTGAAGGAAGGCATTTGGTTTATAAACGCTGAACGTATAAACTTTTGGTACCGTTGGATGTAGAAATAATCCATACAGAAAATGCATGTATTCGTAAGTATTTTAAGTTAATATAGGCCCATGGACATATATTTGGAAGTAGGAATTTTTTACAATTCACCTTGTTTTGTGCCTTTATCCCATAGGGCTTAATTCCAAACTCAGGCAACAAAAACATGTAAGGATTGAAGTACCATTTTTTAATGAAGGTTCTAACAAACAAAGTAGGACTTTTAAAGTCTGTATCCTCAAATACAACATTTTACCTTCGAAAAGATCCCCAGACTTTAATGTCTTAAGTCTCATTTTGAAATAATTACTGTTCTGTGCTTTTATTCACAGATCAGAATGCTCATATTGATAAGTGACAATTCAAGAGGATATTTGGCTTCTGGATGTCAAAAGCTGCAAAAGGAACATACTTTGAAGTGCTTTCAAAATGTTAGTAATGCAACTCTCTGCCTTCCACCTTCAGCTTGCCATGAAGTCAACTGTATTATTCCAGCTGAGCAACTTCCTACAAGTCTTCACAGCTCACCCAGACCCTCAACAATCATAAGAACCCAACAGGTATTGGAAATAATTAGAGGTGAAGAAAATGAGAAATCTTTTTAAATGTACTTGTAGCAACACTACAATCTGAGTGGTGACTAGACCTTTCCCAACAGGCAAACTTTATTATTCTAGTTACTTCTTTCAGAAATTATGTTCACATTCTGTTTTGTCTATATTGCTCTCTGGGAAAGGAAAAAATACTACTATATGGAGACTTTTTCACATATCCTCCTTTTCCCCTAAAAGACAGTTGATTTTAAAATTGTATTATTATTTCTTATATTATTGCTGTTACTATTGTTATTGATAATGAAACACACCGTTAATCTGACACCCTTTAAAATCACACCTGGTAAGGATATGCAGACATACGTGGAAAGACACATTGGCTCCAAAGTTCTATGACTACGCAGTAAGCACTAGTAATCTCTAGTCAGGGGACTGGTGGGTGAAAGGAAGAACTTAGAATGAAATCTGTGTTATTAGTCACTTTTTTCCTTAAGAGAAACAAATGAAACCATGAAAAGAATGACAGCAATGTGTTATTATTTTGTGCCAGTTTAATAGTATTTTGGTCCTATAAAGAAAACTGTGGCCACTTATGTTTCATTTCCACAAAGAGAAAGACAGCATTTCCTGAGACATGAATCCTGGAGAAATAGTTCCTTGGGAATAATAATAGGTATTATAATGAAAAAACATATGAGAAGTTATTGTAAAGGTTTAAACAAAATTAAATGGATCTCATTGGGACAGAACTTCTCAGAGTTTTTAATATACTAATATGCATTATGACACTACAAGAAAAGGATTTAGTATGTAGCATTTCTAAAATTCATCTTTTTTATGGAGGATGCTTCAAGACCAGTGTTCTTCAAAATATGTTAGTGCTCATAACAGAAGATATTTCATTTTGGTATAAGAAATGACTTTACACTATCTCTTGAATCAAAGATATTACACCGTTAATATAATTGAGAAGATTTACTTTGGCTATTAGCATATCAAATTTTTTCGTGTTCCTTTCAGAATCTTTGTAGAATAATGTCTCATTCAAATGCAGAGGGTAGAAGACATAGCAGCTGGTTGTGTCTTTATTTAGCTGGCTTGCACCATAAATTTTATTGTATCTACAGAGTTTATAAATGTCTAAAAGGTTGCTATGGTCTTTTGCTAGCAATGGCCCCTGAGGGAAGGACAAGAAATAATTAAAACAGGAGGTTTAGGAAAAATCATTTTAAAAGGCAGATCAGTTTACTGAAGGACCATGTGCACTCTGCCAGTAAGAGAGGGTTGTAGTTCCGTGTAACTTGCTTTGACATCTTACGAATGACCTTACACTATATTTTTAGATGAAAGTTTTGTGTTGGGTGATGTGTTCAAACAAAAAATACGGAACACATGGCAACTGGTTAAAATTTGTGAACAGGAAGGTTGACATTTTTAAAGAGGTCCCACCAACAGATTGGAACCCCAACCATTCCAAAGAATTGTGGCAAAATAAAAGGGAAGACTCTTGTTATATGATGACCTTTTCTCTTAAAACCTCATTAAGAATATATCTTCTTACAGCTTTCCAGGAGATGGTATGTATGCTATCAAAAACATTAGGAATTCAAAAGTTGATGTGTTCCCAAGTAGTAACAATTTCCCAGGGAAATATTCCCAGAGTAAACATCTCCTTGCCCAATGCATTCCACAAAGCATCTTTAGAGGCTTTTAAAATTGTATTCCAAGGTTTTTGATTAAATGGCCATGTAGGGTGTTGAAATCAGTTTAGAAGAGTGAGAAGCTAAAGAATAATTTCGTAACTTAGAATCTAGGCCTCCTGGGAATAAATGTTTCCATGATACAGTCTTCATTCTTCTAAAGCAATTTATTGCCTTTAGTGTATCTTGAAAAGTATGTGAAATATTTAAACCAGTTTTACAGTATATTAATACTCTTCTTTCATACTCCATGCATTTGAGAAGAAGGACACTCAACATTTTAATTTTTTTTTTTTGCTTCTCTTGTACATGAGGCTTATTTCAGAGGCTTTTTCCCCCAGAATCTTTACTATTGACAGACAGATCTGCTCAATATTTTGTGCTCAACAATATATGGTCACTGGGTACCATTCTGTAAGCAACCATTTTTTCTAAGCATACAATACAAGAAAATTATAAAAAAAATATATCATGAACTTACTGGGTAGAATATCAGTAAAACTCAACAAGGACAAAAAACTCAGGCTTAGATTTTTAGAATATGAGAATTAGAAAGGAAATTTGATATTAGGTAGTTCAACTATCATTATACAGCAAGAAAACTGAACTTTCCTGAGATTAAATGAATCTTCAGCAAACATCAAAGTTAGTTTCAGAGCTCTCTTGTTTTTCAGGCTAGTGGATTTTTGATAGATCATTTGACTTCCTATAATATGTTTGCTCTAAACCTACTTTAGCTATAATTCTTCACTCCACTCCCAAATTCTCAGAATGCTCAAAGAAATAAAATTATTCAAGTATTTTATTAACACTACAGTATTGTATCTACTAGCATAAATCTCTGTTCTGCTTATGTTATCCTAATTAAGCTTGGAGGGATCAGCCTGCTCAAAATAATACCCATACACAGGCCCTTTTTACAAATTATTATAAGAAGAGTTCTTCCTCTGTCTTTATATTCTGGCCAACAGAATCCTAAGAAAAGTGTTATTTGATTCACTCAGGTTCAGATACTAGTGATTAAAAACAAGTGTACTTAGGCTCTCAAGACTTTATGTAAATTTTTAAAAGACTAAAGCAATATTGTGGAATATTCTACTTTTAGCTTAAACATACACGCATGGTACATACAGCAACTGTGAATATATACATACATCACTGGCAAGTGAATTTATCAAGAACTATCAAACCCCCTCACTAGGGGAAGATTAGACATTTAACTAGGATTGGGAAAATGTTTCTCCTAGTTTGTCTCTGCATCTTCTCTATCATCTCTCATACTGATTATTCTCTACCGATTCTTTTTTGTTGTGACATATTTTAGCCAAAGACTCATACTGACCCACAGTGTTGCATATCAGGTGCTCCATCATTCTTTCATTCAAAGATGTAATGAGTGCCTATATGTGCTCACAATGGAATAGGTAGTGGGGATAATAAGGTGAACACGTTACACATAGTCCTTAATCTCAAGGCATTCACATTGTAGTGAAGTGTAGAACTTGAGCAACTCAAAATTTATAGATTTTCCCACTGAGATCTGTTTCATTAACTTCTGCTTTTTTCTATGATCTGTTAGGGACTTGATACTCCATCTGAAATACACATTTATGGTTTTATCTCTCCACTAGGGAGACCTAATAAATGAAATGACTAAAACAAAAATGAATTACATTTTTTTGAGTTTGGAGAAAATATTTTGAGCTTACTTTTCCATTTTCAAGACTTACTGTTAAGTTCGTAGAAAGCCTTCATTTGCAAATAATTACATAAAGAGAAAGGTAAAGGTGCAAATCAGTCCTCTCACTTTTAAGCTGCCTCCTATTAAAATTTACCTTTCAAAATGGTTGACCTTATGGATATAAAATTGAGCCTCATTTATTCAAAGATTACTTACTCAGAAAACTCTGCTAAGTGATTTCCAAGTACCTGGAAGAATGTCTACTAACAGACAAAACTGATTTTGTGGTCTCTGTGCCAAAGGTCACGCATGATACCCATAAAAGAGATTGTCTGACAATCAATCAAAGTCCATCATACTTATACTTTACCTTTGACTTTAATATATTCAATTAGTTTGTTTCCCAATCCACACCAGCTTGTATGTAACAATTCAGGAGAAGCAGTTTTGTAGCCAGGTCCCAGGGAAGCAGTGAGATTTAACAATCTGATAATACAATGGGAAAGGAAGAACAAACAAACAAAATCTGGCTTAAGAGCATCAGTCTGAGGAGATTTGTTGCTATGTGGCCAAAAGCTGTATTCATTTCAACCGCCCCTGAGATTATCATGATCTTATTGCATAATAAAGAAATGGATCAATTCATTCAACACACATTTTTAAACAGCCTAATACAGGCCTGGAATTGGGGAAGCAAAGAGAAGTGAAGAGAAGTGAAAAGTCCTTAATGCTCTTGAAAATTTTACAGTCCAATAGAGAATCCAGAAACAAATCCACACATCTACAGTGAACTCAATTTCAGCAAAGGTGCCAAGAACATATACTGGGGAAAAGACAGTCTCTCTAATAAATGGTGCAGGAAAAACTGGATATTCACATGCAGAAGAATGAAACTAGATCCCTATCTCTTGCCATTTACAAACACTAAATCAAAATGGACCAAAGACTTAAATCTAAGACCTCAAACTACGAAGCTACTACAAGAAAATAGGGAAACTCTCCAGGACATTTGGCTGGGCAAAAATATCTCAAGTAGTACATCACAAGCAAAGACAACCAAAAGCAAAAATGCAACCAAGGCAAAAGTGGACAAATGGGATCACATAGAGTTAAAAAGCTTCTGCCCAGCAAAGGAAACAATCAACAAAATGAAAAGCCAACCCACAGAATGGGAGAAAATATTTGTGAACTACCCATCTGATAAGGGATTAATAACCAGAATACATAAGGAGCTCAAACAACTCTATAGGAAAAAATCTATTAGGTTGTTGCAAAAGTAATTGCAGTTTTTGCCATTACTTTTAGATTACTTTTGCACCAACTTAATAGTAATCTAATTTAAATAACAGACAAAATATCTGAATAGACATTTCTCAAAAGAAGTCATACAAATGACAAACAGACATATGCAAAGGTGCTCAACATCATTGATCATCAGAGAAATGCACATCAAAACTACAATGACATATCATCTCACCCCGTTAAAATGGCTTACATCCAAAAGACAGGCAGTAACAAATGCTGGTGAAAATGTGGTGAAAAGGGAACACTCATACGTTATTGGTGAGAATGTAAATTAGCGCAACCACAACAGAGAATACTTTGACAGTTCCTCAAAAACCTAAAAATACAGCTGTGATATGATCCAGCAATCCCACTACTGGGTATATACCCAAAAGAAAGGAATTCAGTTTATCAAAGAGATATCTACACTCTCATGTTTGTTGCAGCCACTATTCCCAACAGCCAAAATTTGGAAGCAACCCAAGTGTCCATCAATAGATGAAAGGATAAAGAAAATGTGGTACTTTTACACAATGGAGTACTATTCAGCCATAAAAAGAATGAAATCTCGTCATTTGCAACAACGTGGATAGAACTGGAAGTCATTACGCTAAGTGAAATAAACCAGCACAGAAAGACAAACATAGATGTTCTCATTTATTTGTGAGATCTAAAAATCAAAACAATTGAATTCATGAAAATAGAGACTGGAAGGATTGTTACCAGAGGCTGGAATGTGTAGTGTGTGTGGGGTGTGTGTGTGTGTGTGTGTGTGTGTGTGTGTGTGGCAGGGGGCAGGGGAGGAGTTGGGGATGTTAATGGGCCCAAAAAATAGAAAGAATGAATAAGACCTAGTATTTGCTAGCACAACAGAATAAGAATGGTCAAAAATAATTTAATTATACATTTTAAATTAATTGAAAGTATAACTGAGTTGTTTATAACATAGAGGATAAATTCTTGAAGGGATGAACACCCCATTTTACATGATGTGATTATTATGCTTTGTATGCTTGTATCAAAACATTTCATATACCCCATCAATGTATACACCTACTATGTACCCACAAAAATTAAAATAAAAACACTTAAAGCAAAGAAAATTTTACAGTCCAGCTGGGATGGCAAAAACCTGAGCAAATATAATAGAAAAAGATAGAAAGTAGAATGGGTGTACAAAGAGGGAAGAAACTGAGTTGTCTTGAAGACTTAATGGATAACTACTATTTGAACTTGGTCTTAAAAGCCAATTGGGGACTTTCCAAATTGATAATAGAGGAATGGATATAATAGGAAGAAGAAGAAGATATGGTCTATGAGAAGGCATAGAGTCATGACAGAGCATGTTATGTGTGGTAGGCAGAATTCTAAGATGGCCCCCAAGATTCCCACCCTTGCTAGATGTGCCCTGTATAATCCCTTCCTCTTGAGTGTGAGCAGGATGTGCCTATGAATATGATGGGATACCAGTCACATGACTCTGTTGTATTATCTCTCAAAAGGAATTTTACAGTTTCAATTAAGGTTCCCAATAGTTGCCTTGGAACTAATAAAAATGAAGTTTGTCATGGGAGAGTCTAACCTAATCAAGTAAGCCCTTAACAGAAGTCAAAAAGAGAGAGAGGTTCTCCTGTTGGCCTTTTTTTTTTTTTTTTTTTTTTGAGACGGAGTCTCACTCTGTCACCCAGGCTAGAGTGCAATGGCATGATCTTGGCTCACTGCAACCTCTGCCTCCCAGGTTCAAGTGATTCTCCTGTCTCAGCCTCCTAAGTAGCTGGAACTACAGGTGCCCACCACGCCGGCCTAATTTTTTGTATTTTTAGTAGAGACCGGATTTCACCATGTTAACCAGGATGGTCTCAATCTCCTGACCTCGTGATCCACCTGCCTCAGCCTCCCAAAATTCTGGGATTACAGGCGTGAGCCACCGCGCCTGGCCCTGTTGGCCTTTAAAGAGCAAAATGTCACATTATGTGTGGGGCCTCTGACACACTATGGGTCAGAGACCTGACAGCTGCCTCTGGGAGATGACAGTGACCCCCAGTCAACTGTTAGCAATAAAACAGGTACCTCAGTCATACAACAGCAAGAACATAGATTCGACAAACAACTTGAAGGAATTTGGAACCAAATCATTCACTAGTTCAGTTTCCATATGAAAAGACAGCTGCCCTAGGTTTTCATTTCACCTTAGTGAGACCCTGAGTGGAGAAATCCAGCTAAAATGCATCAGACTCCTGATCTATAGAAACTGTGGGATAATACATTTGTGTCATATGAAGCTGCTAAATTTCTGAAAATTTGTTATGCACCAGTAGAAAAATGAATACAGCATTCTTGGGGAACAGAAAGTCAGTTAAAACTTCTGGATTGGGGGCAGGTAGACAACACAACAGGAGAAATACAGATGAGGACAAATAATTAAGGGTCTGAGGCATCATGGAAAGATTTGTTCTGTGGGCCACAGGGAGCTGTTTAAGGTAGTCAATGTAAAGGAAAAGGGTGCCAATAACAAGTTTGTGTTTTAGAAGGTTAATGCTGGCCAAAGTGACAAAGATGGATTGGATAAGAGAGATGATGGAAGAAGGGAACTGAGGCGGGCTGTGCTAAAATAATCCTAATAAATGATTATGAAAGTTTATTGAAAGGTAATGACAGCAGTGAGGAAGAAAGGAAGATTAGAAAGATATTTAGAAGGTAAGATCAACCTGATGACTGACAGGAGACCAACACGAAAGAGGAAGATTAGCGAAGAATGATTCAAACGTCCTTGCCTCAATGATATGAGAATAAGAAAAGATAAACAATTAGAGAGAGAACTTACTTTGTATTTTGAAAATGGCATGTTTTAATTGATTGCAGTACTTCTAAGTGGTTAAGAAGGAACTACTAGGCAGTTAAAAATGTAGTTCTGGACTCTGGAACAAGGTGAAGGCTGGAGATTTGTTTGGATAGTTATCAGTAGAGTTTAAAGCACAGGAATAAATGAGATAATTCACGTAGAAGAGGTACTCGGAAAATATGATGACAGATTGAACTTGGAGGGATATCAACATTTAAGTGTACAAATAAGAGGAGCAGGGGAGGAAAACAAGAAATTTTTTTTATAATAAGAATAAAATCTAGAGAAAATCATATCTTGAAAGCTAAGGGAGGGTAAATTTTCAAATAAACAAAGATTGAAGATTGCCATATGTTAATTAGTAAGTAGAGTAAGCGTTAAAGGAAAGCATTTGGGTTTAACAATAAGAAAATCCTTGGCCCTATTAAGAACAGTATTACTTTAGTAAGAGAGTTGCAAAGCAATGGTGGATGTTAAAGTTATAGTGCAGTGGATTTTAAGAATGAATGGGGAGAGAAACATAGTGGAATAAAAGGACTACAATGAATTCCTTTTAAATAGCTGGGCAACAAGGGATTCTTCTTAGTGGAAACTAAGGGAAAGGACAGCATTTTTATAAGTACAAAGATAATCCATAGAATGGGAGAAAATATTCACAAATCATATACCTAGTAATGGCTTGTGTCTAGAATATATAAAAAACCCTCACCACTCAGTAATAAAAAGACAACCACAATGTCTGTTCAGATCTTTTTGGATTCCAAATTTGTATATCTTTCCAAAGATATACAAATGGCCAATGAGCACACACGCAAAATGCTCGACATCATTACTCATCAGAGAGATGCAAATCAAAATCACAATGGATGACTATAATTAAACAGGTAACAAGAGTTGGCAAGGATGTGGAGAAATTAGAACCCTCATATACTACTGGTGGGGATGTAAAACGGTACAGCCACTTTGAAAAGCAGTCTGGCAGTTCTTTAAATGATTAAACACAGAATCATTATATGACCTAGCAATTTTGTTCCTAGGTATATATCAAAGGGGAATGAAAATTTATGTCCACACTTGTGGATACAAAACGTATACACAAATGTTTATAGCAGCATTATTTAAAAGAGCCAAAGGCAGAAACAACCCAAATTAATGGAGAAATGGATTTTAAATTTGTGGTGTATTCACTCAATGCAATATTATGTGGCCTTAAAGAGGAACAATATCCAGATACATGCAATGAATGATGAACCTTGAAAATATTATGCTGAGTCAAAACAGCCTGCCACAAAAGACTATGTATTGTTTGATTCTGTTCATATGGAGACAGAATGGGGAGATTTGTAGAGTCAGAAAGTAGATTGGTGTTGCTTTAAGCTGGGATAGGGAAGTGCAGGAGTGCAGTGCCAAAGTATAAGCAGGGAAAATAGCGAATGGTTATAGGTTTCTTTCTGAAAGTGTTCTAAAATTGACTATGATGATGGTTGCACAAAAAAGTGAATATTCTAAAAAATCATTGAATTGTATTATTTAAATGAGTGAATTGTACTTCATTAAAGCTGCTTTTAAAAAATAAATTTAAAAGAGAGATTGAAGATAGATAGGATTGACAGGAACATTTCTTTTAGCTTGTGAGAGATTCCAGTATGTTTGCATTTGGAGGGGAAAGAGTTGGTGGCTATTCATGGAGATTGATGGCCATGATGATAACTCTGAATCATCAGAAAAGGTCAAATCCTGTTCAATATGTAATATCTTTCAGAAAGAGTTCCAGTAAAAACATCTAGATGAAATTGACTCCTTTGAACACGAAACTTGCTTTCTTTTATAGGAAAATTAATTTGTGAGGAACATGCGTTCCCTCAATGATGATGGACAAATGAGGTGTTACTCTAACTAGGGGAAAAATGGTTACCAAAAAAATGTCTTTCTGCAAAATGATTTTTTATTTCTAAAGTTTTGAGGAAATTTTCTGGATTATAAAAAAAGAAAAGGAAAAATGTACCAAATGTCATGCTTCTCATACGGTTGTTAATTAGATCTGGATTAGCCTTTAGCTGCCTGACTCATTAGATGTAAAGTTTACATGGTTAGGCTACAAACCTGTTCCACTACTAGATCAAGAATGGAAGGCCTGCAGTAGCCACCCATCCAGCTGATATAGTTTAACCAGGATACGTTCTGGTATTCCTTGTGTTTCAGCCAAAATCTTTTCTGTCACCATTGTGTTTCTCTTTTGAAATTGCGTTCAGCATTATTATTGCTTTTATTTATTTTTTACAAAGTACTTCATTACTCTTCAATGCCTGCAGTTGTAGCACATTGCCTGGATCTTAAAAACAGATTGTTAAACACTTGCTGGCAAAATCCCAGAGGATCTATGTGGATCTATTTGTTTTAAAATTTATTAAAATTCTCTGGATATAGATAAATTTTGCTTGTTCAATATTTTTTATTGTTTCACCTGCTGTTGAGTAGAAGCTGCAACTGGAAAAGTTTTTGTTTTGTTTAAGTTACCAAGTTCTATCAAAATTGCTTCAAAGTTCCTAAACTTTTTTTTTACTGGAATGATTTGCTTTGAAATAACCCACCACCCTCAGGAGGGGGGTTACTCACACAAGGTATCCAGATGTCTTGGGTAAGGAGCAAATATTCAGCATCCTTAAGGAAGGGCAAGAGCACTTGGAACTTGGCAGGAGCTCAGCCCATTAAGAGAAGAGACTCTCCACTCTCTGTTGATGACCAAGGAAAATGGTCTGCTGGATTCCGAGTGTGAGAAAAGGCAGCTGAGCCTTGTATTTGATGGAATAAGCCAGGCAAAACAATTTGCCTAGTGCTGCAAGAGCGAGCCAGATCAGAGCATCCTGTGAAAGGAAGTCTGAGAGGGACAGGGATTCATTTCTGGGAAAGAGCATCATCACAGCAAACTGCTTAATAAATAAGTGCTGTTTTTTTCTTGATTTGGATTTGAGTTTCAATGTAGAGGTCAAGTGATTTTTAAAAAACCAACAAATAAACAAATAAAAGAAGGGGTTCTGGTTTATATAAAAATGATGAGCTTCAATTTGGTACCTATTCAGAGAAGAAAGCATCTGAGAGAGGAAAAAAATTATTAGGGACTTTGGGGGGAGTTTTTTTTAATGCCAAATATGAAAATGGGCCTATCCTGCTTTTCCTCTAAGATTTACCACATAATTCTCCTGCGTTTCTATTATGAGACCAGAAATTCTAAATAAGTCCCTTCTAGTGTGCTCAGAGGTCAGATCAGTAGACACGAACTAAAAGAGGCCTGAATTCTATAAAGCATTTTGTTATCCAAAGGCACAGATCCATTGATATGAATCTATATGTTGTCAATATATTAATATGAGAATGGAAAAGGCACAGAATTAGGGCTACAAAATAGTTGGAATCACTGTTCCTCAGTTAGTGGATGAGTGGCCATTAGCCTCTTTAAGCCTCAGTTGCTTTATTTTTACCTCTGTTTCCTCATCTCCAAATTGGGGATAACATATCATCTGATGTAGTTCAACAATCAACTGAGACATATGAATATATCACATATATGCTACAATATGTTACATATATATATGAAAGCTCTTCATAGGTAACAAAACATAAAATATTAATACTTACATTAACTAGAAAACATCCTTGAACATTTTTAATCCAAATTTACAAAGCCAGGATTTGAACATAGGGCCATATGACTCCACAGTTTTTTTTTTCCCCAAATTTCCTTCTTAGTTAATCAGATTTCAATGAATATTTACAACACACAAGACTTTTTTTTTTTCTGAGGGCTACCAAATGGAAGCAGATGTACATAATGTTTTCAAGGAGCTGATAGTTTATTCTAGAAAAAAGACATGGATACAAATTATCTACCCCCATGAGTTAGAAAATGATCGAGTCTTAAGAGATGTCAATTCAACTGATTATTTGATAATTATCTACTATACATCTGCAATGTTGCAGATACTGTGTTGCCTGGGGACATAATGATAAGCAGAAATAGACATGTTTAATTTTCCTGCCAGTTTAGAGCTGATAGTCTAGAGGAAGAAGACAAATGTTGATCAAATAAATGCAAAATCACAACATTTATAAGGGCTTAAAAGCAAAGATACTTGGAAAGTGGCAGATGACTCAGAAGAAAGACTACCTCCAAAAGACAATAAAGAAGAATGCTTTATAGAATAGAGCTCATCAGAGCTCAGCTTTTGAAGATAGGTAAGATACGGATTTACAGAGTAGAAGGGAAAGTTATCTCAGACAGAGGATACATGCAGTATGAGACAGAGAATAGGTTTAGTCAAGAAATGAGTCTTTAAAAGGGTTTGAAGGAATTGAAAGTAAATCCATTTGTCTAAGAGGTTTAGAAAAATAAAAATTGACAAGTATGTTGCAACAAAATTGTGAGGGTTTTGAATGCCAGGTTAAAGAGTTTGGATATTATTGTGTGTCAATCAGAAAAAACCTGTGGAGTTTTATAAATAGTAGGGACATGTTAACATTGTATATATGTTAATTAATACTTTTGTACTTCAATTTGTTTATCTATAAAATCATGAGAATAATATTACTCATCAGATGGAACAGTAATAATAAATGTTTTATTTAAAGAAGCAAATAGACGCATTAAGGTTCTTTGTGAAAAAACAATGACCTACAGTTACCTATTGAAGTATGGAATGTTAGGGCTACATAGAATCTTAGCGACTTAGTGAGCAGTGGGTTTTACAAGTTAGGAAGTTGAAGTCCAGAGAGATTAGACTCAAGTGCGGCCAAACAACTAATAAGACACATAGTCCTGATGTCCTGCTTCCCAGGCCAGGGTTTTTTCACCACTTCGTGGAGCCTCTTACTTTTAACACTTCTGTTTATTTAGGAAAATGATATTCTTATTGCAGCTGGGTTTGCCCAACCCATAACAGCCTTCCACTACTTTACACCATGCAGTGAAGGAGAGATGCCTTCTTACGCTGGATGAGAACAGCTGGGTGTAGGCTATTAGATGCAGGGCTCTAAACAGATACTCTACTGTGTCCATCCTAGGATTTTGTCCCATGTCTGAGAAAATTAAATAACTAATGGGAAGAAACCACAGAGAACTGAGAAGCCACTCAGGAAAGACCTCATTCTAAGGGAAAAAAAGAAGCCAAGATACACTCACTCGGATCAAGTTGCATAAATCAGGTCTGGGAGAGAGAATGTGGTCCATGGCCTTGTCACTGTTGTCCTCCATTTGAGTCACTGGGTAAAGGGGCTGTAGCAAAAAATGAATAAAGCTTAAAATGTTCTGTTTCTCTACCATGTCTGAGGGACATTGAGAATGCAAAGTGTAAGTGGCAGGGATGCCAACAACACTGGCATTGGCAGCCTCCAGGGCCATGGCAGTATGGGTTGTGCTGGATGTAGTGTCACCTGGGTGCAAACAGCACCTCACATGGCTTTAGGTGATGACATCATTAATCAGCAGCATCAACATCAGCAAATTTGCCTCTTCTTGGCATTTGGTAGCTTAATTGTCACTTTTTCCTAGGCATCACGGTGGGAAAGAAATGGGTACAGATGATGAAGTACCAAGGGTATTTGTGGCAATTATCTGGGGGTCTCTCAGTATCTCTAGTTTAAAAATTAAGAGGGATGAATATCCTACAGAATGAGATGGGAGTGAGCAGTTAAACTCTCTTGTTACATTTCTTCTATAAGTAAAAACAAAAACAAATTTAAGCCTGATATTTAAAAGAAATTTATTTGTTTGTGCCTCTCAAATGGTCTGAGTTATCTAGAACATTGTTGGGGGCTTGATCAGCTGGTGAGTTTATATTTTTTGGATAATCAGTTTCTGCAGAAACAGATCTCTGAAGAGTTGGCCCTTTATTTCATAAGGCCCACCGGTGAGTTCTGTGCAAAAAGTTAAAGAAGACCATTTGGATTTACTATTTGTCTTTTGCTATATCTCAGAGAAGTTCTTGTTTCATGTGTTGGCCAGTAGAAGAGGCACCAGATTAGGTGTTAAAGACCTGAGTTTTAGACTTACTGTACAATGTAATCTTGGGCAATTTATTTACTTTCTCTGTCTGATGGTTTCATCTTTAAACATAGAAATTATGTTTCTGCCTGTCTTAGTCTGTTTGCATTGCTATAAAGGAATACCTGAGGCTGGGTAATTTGTAAAGAAAAGAGGTCTATTTTGTTCACAGTTCTGCAGGCTATACAAGAAGCACGACACCAGTATCTGCTTCTGAGCGCTTCAAGAAGCTTCCACACATGGTGAAAGTCAAGCATCACATGTCAAGAGGAAGGAAACGAGAGAGGGGGAAGCAGCGCCAGGCTCCTTTTAACAATGAAATCTCCTGGGAACTAACAAAGTGAGAATTCACTCATTACTGCGAGAGAACAGCACCAAACCCCTCATGAGGGATCCACCCCCATGACACCGGAACTTCTCCCACTGGGGCCCATCTCCAATACTGAGGACCAATTTCAATATGAGATTTTGAGGGGACAAATATCTAAACTATATCATTACCTTCAGGAATCTTTTTGGAATTCTGATCAAATTCTATTCAGTAAAATAGGATCCTTTTAAAAATTGCATTTAGCAACAGGAAATCTACTTTTCTATGTATGCATGCAAGGGGTTCTTTCATAGGCTTTGCAATAGAGTTTTCCAAACTATTCATGACAATACTAATTAATATCCATGAACTATTTCTTCATTAAATCAGATAGGCAAATACTGAATTAAATAAAGTTAAATAAGTCTTATTACTGAAGTTATTCTCAGAATCTTTAATACACCAGTGAATTTTGTCGGCACCCAAAAGAGGGGATTTATTATATGGAATTTTTCATTTAACTCAGGTGTTTCACAGAATACAAATTTGAGGAAATCTGTTTATAGTATTATTTGGGTTTCTAAGCATGCTAATGGATTCTTTTAGGTTGCTTTTCCTTTTTTCAAAAAAAGTAAGTATTTATTAGCCTGAGTCATGCCTACTAATGAATATATTTGAATGATGAGAATTTTGACTGCCTTTGTTCATAATGGTGAATTGGAATGCACTGATATTTTTAAACTGTTATTACTTTTTCAAGGGTTGACTCAAGAATTAAAGGGTGTGTATAGGAGGGGAAGTGGTTTCTCCATCAGTGTTGGCAAAACTTGGCTTGAAGCTTAAGATAAGACAATAAACAGATACTGCATTCCTCATCTGGGAACATTTGGATTCCGCGTTTTGAGTTTTTTAGAAACTGAGTGACTCACTACCATCCATCAATGTGTACTCCACCTTTAGTGAAGGTATAATACATTTCCAGCATAGGTGTAGAGTAGATATCCTAATCATCTCTATGAAAAACATGTGTAATTGTAGCAAGCCCTGGGAGCATCCGTTTGTACAGCATGACTCTGGGCCCTTAGACACAGTTGATTTGATTAGTCTGGGATATGGGTCCATGACTTCAGCTAAGCCAATGAGAATCTCTTCTCCAGAAGTTTCAAATTGGAATAAGATTCTGGATTTGGTTATGGTTTATCTCTTCATTGCTGTCACCCAGGCATAGTAAACAGGTCTATTTACCACCAAATGGACTAGCATGCAGGGAAAGTTTGTCTGCAGAGCATGAGAAAGGAGAAGCTTATATACAAGAGAGGAAGAGTTGAGAAGTAGAGAGAGGCCTTGGCTTTCCAATCTCTGGTTCTCACTCCTGCTGGTTCCCACGACATTTTTGACCCCAAATGTGTACTGTAGGACATCTGTGTATCCCACTATTCCCCTCTACCTCCAAAACAACTTGAGTTTGTTTTTTATCTTTCCAAACAATTCCCTCTAACCCAAACAGAGGGAATGGTGTTGCTCCAAACACTGGAAGTGTGTGGTTGGTAAAACAGAAAAGTCAATTAGAAACAAAGTATAACACAATGGAAAATTCATGGCCTTGGGTAACAGACACATTGGGGTTAGAATCCTGGCTCTTCCGATTGCAGAAGTCCACTAACAGTGGGAAGTGATACACTCTATAGACCTCAGTTTTCTCTTCAGTAAAATGAGTATAATAAAAGTGGTCAGCTGAGAGCGTTTGGGTAAGGATTTAATGAGATGATGTATAAAATACTGAAAAAGCCCATGGCACATAATGAGAATTCAATACATCTTAATAACCACGATTGTTGATGCTTTCGTGGAAATAACTTTAATAAGGTATGTCATCTTCACAATCGTCAAAGATCAGATTTTTGATGATGAGGTTGTTGTTTGTGTTTGTTTGTTTGATTGTGTTTTGTCTTTGAGGTTTGTGACACGAAGAGGATTGGACAGAAAGGCCTGGGCTGGACTCTGGATGGGACCATGGACAGCCACAAGGCAGATAGGCCTGGGTATAGGAATCAAGAAGGCAGCCGGGGGGCCGGGAGGAATACAGAAAGCAGAGTGGGGGGCAGTTCAGGGGTCGGGGGATTCAGAAGGACGGTCCTGGAAAAGATATTCTGGTGTGCTGAATGTCCCTGAAAATCTCCTTCTAGATCAGGAGCACCTTCCACACATCTACACTAAGGAGTCCGATCACCACTTCCACTCAATTCTCCAGCATAAGTAAGCTCTATCTTCATGATGACTGAGTGACCACCCCTTCCTATTTCATAAGGGCAAGATACATGTGAATCACCCTAGGGTAAAATCAGCCCCATGGAAAGGTACCCAGCAGCCCTCCTGCAGGCAAGAATCTCCAGAACTTAAGAAGAAGGCAGGAAAAGCCATAGGTTCCAGTCCAAATGCTCAGGATTTGGGGGTAAAACCAGCTCAGGTCATGCCCTCTAATGTCCAGGCTTCCACCTGCCTGACCAATAAGATTCAGTAACCCTCTTCTTGCCTTGGCTCTGTTGGGTGCTTGAAAAGCAAAGTAAACACTGTTCACATGACTGTAAGGAATACGATTTTATTTTTGACACTGTTCTAACGGAAAAATGGACTGTTGTCAACATATGGTTTTCTTTTGTATTGGTCATTTTCCGTGGATTTCTCTCTGCATCCTTCTTCATATTGCCTTTTTGCCGTCTGTAAGATTCGATGTTCCACTGGCAAAGATAATAACAGAGATAAGAATGTTTTTATTTCTGCAGGAAAAAAAGAACTTAAGTGAACCTGTTTTGAGGTAGTGCTTAAGGTGGAGAAAATTCTCTAGATTAAAAAGCTGGAGGGTGAGGAAAGGAAAACAAAATAGGGGCTCAGAATTGGATAAATGAGCAGAGGGTTTTGACTCATGCTCTGAAGGAGGAGAGAATTATAGACTGACCTGTGTGTGTCCCCTTCTCTCAGTGAGGGCAGCTGGTAAAGACTGCAGCCCAGAACATTCTTTTATTGAATTCTGTTGTTTTTCTGGGTTGGCACAGAAAAATATGTCTCCTGGTTACCATGATTTTGTTCTTTTGCCTAGGACATCCAGATACTTCTTTTAGAGATGCCACAGGTTACATTCCCTGGCAGGATATTAGTTCTTGTTAAGAAACAAAAATATACCACAATTCTTTATTAAAAACATGAATTATTTTTTGATAATATATTTTAATGTGACCTCTCATCTTTTCTGGCTCATTCTCTAAATTTACACATCGGTCTCTGGAGGTTTCCTTGCCATAACTCTCACCTTACTGTTTTATTAGTTATGTTAGATGTTTTGCTTTTTTTAAATTTTTCATTTGTCAAGACCCTTTAAAGATGGTAATAAGTGCTGGTCAATAATTCAGCTCTGGGTCTTTTAAGTTGCTTTCTCAGCTCTGCAATTTAGAACCAAACGGAATTAGAACCCATAAGCTGTGTGGCTGCTTTATCAATGGCACAGGATTTAGCTCATAAGACTAGGGGGTAAAGCAAAAACCTAATAAAATAAAGGAAATTTTTTTCCTAACTTATTTTATATATTGAATGGTAACCCCATGCTACCCATTAGGAGAAAAAACACATTGTATGTAAAAATGGACTTTGAAAATATCAACAAAATGATTGATTAATAAGTGACCTCATGAATCAAGCAAATAAACATGGGAATGAATTCAAGTAGGTGAGAAAAGAAATGTGACCTAAAGAAAGTGGGCTTATGAAAAGGATGGAAGATGATAGTGTGGAGAAAGGCAGTGCATCCACGCAGTCTTCTGATTCCTTCTCATGACTTCTGAATAAGCCTTGGGTCTGAAACACTTCTTTACCAAGAGATAGAGTCCTCACTGCCTGTGCAAGATTCATCACCTTGAGTGGAAGTATCATTTCCTGTTTCAGACTCAATGCATACTCCTTCTTTCTGAGTAAGTGTATGTGTCCTATGTCACCTGACCAATCTTACTAGCATATCTGCCTTTGGCAGGAAGGGGATCGAGTCCTTCTGACACAGCACAAGAGGGTATGTGCAGGCCAGTTGACTCATGTTGGCTACTGGGAGGGGGCCCGCTGGCCGTGGAAGACCCACCACTGATTCTGTTTTTCTTTTCTTTCCTTTTCTTTTCTTTTCTTTTCTTTTTTTCTTTTCTCTCTCTCTCTTTCTCTCTTTTTTTTCTCTCTTTCTTTCTTTTTTTCTTTTTTTGGAGACAGTCTCACTCTGTCACTCAGGCTGGAGTGCAGTGGCACAATCTCGGCTTACTGTAACCTCCGCCTCCCAGGTTCAAAGTGATTCTCCTGCCTCAGCCTCCTGAATAGGTGGGACTACAGGCACATGCCACCACACCTTGCTAATTGTTGTATTTTTTAGTAGAGACAGGATTTTACCATGGCCAGGCTGGTCTCGAACTCCTGACCTCAAGTGATCCACCTGCCTTGGCCTCCCAGAGTGCTGGGATTACAGGCATGAGCCACCAAGCCTGGTTGCTCTGCCTCTTTTCTAGGTGAGTAAAGTGTTCTTCCATCCAGTGCTTGACTGCATTGTGTCTTCCTTGGTGACTCCAAAACCAAGATGCAGTAAGCAGAAGTACTCAGACTTCTACCCCTGATAATAGGTGACAGATGGTAGCTGCTCTACTGATAGAAAAGGTTTGAGGTGGCAGAGCAGCCACATTGGGAAATGTATCCCAAACAAAGGGCTGAGGGAGCTTAATTCCATCTTCTCTTGGAACATTCTCAAGTAATTGTCTCTTTTCATCTATGTAATATTATTTCCCATTATACTCTCCTGGAATTGTAGAAGACAGAAATCTGGTCCACTATCTATATAAAGATAAATAAATAGATTAAATAAGATGCTACAAAGTTGTCATTTGCATGATTAGAGAAAGAAAAAGCCACTGGAGAAGTTCATTCCAACAGGGACAGAATGAAGACCTAGGAATTGGAACACTAGAAAAGTCTTGGTTTTTATTTTTTATTTTTTTAGATAACCCTAACTATTATAAGTGTTGCAATTTTATAGAATACATTCATTCATCCCACAGGCACACCAACTCCCAGATGACAGAAATATGTTAAGTGCTAAAGGTATTTCATTTCAAGGATTTAATGGTTTTAGGTGGGGTGGAGATTTATATGTAAACAACTTACACAACAACCTTATGTCAAGGATTGCTAATAGCAGCACAGAAAATTGCAATGGAAATTCAAAGGAAGTCACTATCAATTCAGCTTGGAGGTTGTCAATATCATTTCATAGAGGGGCCAACAGGTAACTTACAATTTGAAAGATGAGCAGGAGTTCACCAGGTAACTAAGGGAGGGTGTCTTTTCTGATGAAAGGAAAGGCTTAAAGAAGGCATGCATGACTAATGTGATATGGCAAAGGTGTGGCTAAGGTATGGAGTGCATGGAGATGTAAATGGAGAGTAACAACATGGAGTAGATGCATAGGGTAGAGTCAGCTGAAGAAGAGATTCTTCTGCTGTCTTCTCTAGATTCAGAATTTTGGACTCTGTCTTAGGCATTAAGGATCTACTGTCTGGTTTTTACTTGTATACTTCTTTGTAGAGAGAAACATGAAAAAAAAAGTGTGTCTCAAAGGGTGAATTCTTCTATGGTTTATAGAAAGGATTATAGAAAGGTTAGAAAGTGATAGAAAAAGACCAGCTCAATGTGTAATCTGGTAATAGATGAGAAGTAATTAAACTTGAACTAAGCTTGTGGCAGAACAGATGAAGAAAAGAGGAAGGATTCAAGGCATATTGATGAGGTACAGTTAATAGGAATTGGTGACTGGTTGAATTGGAATGTTGGAGGAAAAAATGAGAAATAACCCAAAGATCTCAAGCTTAAGCAACTGGGTGATGTCATTCATTGCTTCAGTATATAGAAAGGGGGCATGTTTGTGAGAGAACGTAGTGAATTTGTTTTGAGCAGGTCAAATTGAGGTCTCTGTGGGGCAGCCAGGATGACCTTGTCTCCTAGGCAAGTAGGAATACAGGACTGGGGTTTAGGAAAGCTCAGGGGACTAGGAATATTGCTTTGGTGGTCACTGGACTATAAGGGAAAATGGAAGTCATGAATGTGGATAAGATCACCCATCAAGGGCACAGAGAGTAGGAAGAATGACGTCTGTGGTTGTGAGGAGGAAATCAGCAAAGGAGATGGAGGAGAAGGAAGGCATCACAGTGGCAGAAGAACAAGAAAAGAGCAGAGGGGAAATTAGTTTGAAGGAGAAGGTGTGATCAACAGTATTAAATTACTCAGAGAAATAATACGAAATAAAGACAGAAAGTCTTTTGTGCTTAGTAATTACTGGTGAGCTCAATAAATTCAGTTTCATTGCAGTGAGGAGGCAGAAGCCAGATGGTGGTGGGTTGAAGGCTGAAGGGAGGGTGCAGAAAAGCAAGAATCAGTGATTTGCAGATTATTGGAAAGAGTATATTAAAAGGAGAGATAGGCATGTGTATAGATGAGGGAGGGAGTCCAGCGGAGAGAGGACCATCGAAGATTCAGCAGACGGCAGAGATAACAGAGGAAGAGTCCTTTCTGTTCCCACATGCTTTAAGATTACATGTCCCAGTCTCAACTGCAGCTTTGTAGGGAACGGAATAGTAGCCAATTAAAAGTGGAATTATCTATAGCAAGATCTACCTGGGTGGGGATACTGTATTTTGTTTTTAAAACAAAAACAAAAATAATTGCGAACTTATGAACCATTTATAGTTCTTTTTTTCTCCACAAACTATTCAAGTTAACAGGGGAAAAATGAAGTTTCTAAATAAAGTCTTTCCCTAGGATTGCATTTTTGACTTGCCAAGCCAAACGAACCAAATCTTTTGTTTCTCTAGCAATCTTCCTTCCCAAGAAAAATACACCTGCAAGTATCAGGGGCCAGTTTCTTCCCACCCTCAGCCAATATTTTTTTTTCTTTTGCCCCTAAATCAACGTTAGAGGGCACTTCTATATTGTGCTATGTTATCCTTCAGCCAAGAAGGTTAAGCAAGTATAAGTTAAAGCAATCAAGTCATTCTCTTTATTTTGGAGGTGAAGTAATTGCCCACTCATTTGCTCCTGCAGATGCTCAGGCCATGAAGTGATCTCTTCAATGTATTCCAGCAGTATACAGAGTTGGAGGATTCCTGACAGTTCTGGCACAGTAGACTGCAAGTTACCATGTGTTAGTGCTTGTGATAATAGCTATTGTCTGTACCATCTAATTATCTCGTCTGGCATTCTATAATCAGTCATTCTTCTATGGCTTGATGAGAAGCAAACTCTTCATATTTTTATGTGCATCATGGAGACATAGATTCCCTAAGTGCAGAATCCAGACAATCTCTATGTAAAGCCCTGGTATGTAGACAGGCTTTATAAAATTCCAAACTATGGAAACTTTACCCAGTGTATTTGATTCTGGAAGTTTAGGTTTTTTAAAAAATAGAACTAAAGGGATAATTCTTGAGATTAGCCTGGTTTCTAGAAGTTCCTATACACCTAGATGTGGTTACTTAGTGGTTAGTTTTTCTACTTATTAAAAGAAAATAAAACCAGTTTACAATTATTGAATGCTTACTCTGTGCTAGGTGCCAGGAGAAGTGCATCATTCACCTTACCGCTTTACTCTTCACAACAGTCCCAAGAGATCTGTTCATGCTGTCCCCATTATGTACACCTAGAATCTGGGACTTAAGGGTTAGTGAATACTACATATCACAGCTAGTGAAGGGTGGAGCTGGGAGCTGATTTTACATCTGTCTGACAATTCCTAGTGCCCTCTTTTGCTTTCATTTTAAGGTCTTTCTTTATGTACATATCCACAGGGAAACAAAATACTGGATCTATATGGACATAGAGAGTAGTAGTAAGAAAGAACCATCAATGGATTTTACTCCTCGCCCTATGGAGGACAAATGCCTCAAAGAGGCTACCTAGATCTTCATCAGTGTGATTTTTCATTCATCTCTCAGATCACCTTCAACTCCCAAGTAACAGATACCTTCACTGACTCTGACATAAACAATATATATAGGCATATTTGGAATGCCTTCTCTGCTTTCCTTCTACCCAAATCTCCCCTCTGAACCTAGTTAGTATCTCTCCTTTTCCAAGGAAGCCAACAGTGAGTGCACACGCCTTAATGAGCTTTTCCTTCTCTGCTCTTTTGTTTCACTTACAGGGAGTTTTGGATAATTTAATTTAATTTATACTGCAATATACTTTTACCCAGCTCCTTCCTATTTGCCTTGTGTCCTTTCAATTCTTTTATTCTTTAACGCTGTCTGGTTTTTGACATGAATTTGAGGCCTATAGTAAGGAGGAGGAAAGTGCTCAACAATATTTTTGGATGAGAAGATGCCCATTTGATTTTGTTGAAGTAATTGTGATGGGGAAAGGGAGAGAGAAAAACTACACAGGAAAAATGTTAAATTTTTGAATTGTGAAGCCAAGGCAAGACCCCATGAAGATGCTGCTTGATAGCAATACAAAGATAACATTTTTTGACATGCTAAGCCTGCTCTTGATCACAGGAAACAAGGCAATCTCACCGGCTCCCTCAGTGTGTGTTGAAGCCCAGCACAGGCCAAGATACCAGCCAACTGTGAACATGCAGTTCAACCCAGAAGGTAAACACCTCAGAGGAGTGTTTCCTGTATGTCGACTGTTGTCATTCAGCTCCCACTCCACCCTGTTCTATAATTTCTCTTATGTCATAGGGAATGGAAGAAATACAGTTAGAAATACATTCTATTACACTCTCACTCACAGACTTTTGTTACCATTTAACATTAACAAATCTTTGAACAAGATGTGAAGGCTGGCCGGGCACGGTGCCTCACACCTGTAATCCCAGCACTTTGGGAAGCCGAGGGGGGTGGTTCACCTGAGGTCAGGAGTTTGAGACCAGACTGGCCAACATGGTGAAACCCAATCTCTACTAAAAATACAAAATTAGCCGGATGTGATGGCACATGCCTGTAATCCCAGCTACTTGGGAGGCTGAGGCAGGAGAATCACTTGAACCTGGGAGTCGAAGGTTGCAGTGAGCTGAGATCGCGCCACTGCACTCTAGCCTGGGCAACAAGAGCGACTCTCCATTTCAAAAAAAAAGATATGATGGCAGCTTTCATCTAGTTTCCTGGTCTTTTGCCCCATGATGTGGCAGCATTTTCCGGCTGTTTTGTCAAAGAGGCAGGAATGTTAGTGGACCCTCTCTCAACCTTTGCTTTTTCAGCCCTTCTAACAGTTTGCTAAGCACATTTCCCTTTATTGTACCCCTTTTTTATTTGAAACACCTAGAATGAGTTCTATTTTCTTGGTTTACACAGAAAAGGACTTAAGCTAGGACCAGAATCCAAACTCCAGCCACAGGGAGAAAGGTCAGATAACAGGGAGTAGTTATGACTAAAATGTCTGGTTTCAATAATAAGCCAAATTCTTCTCTCCTTGTCCTCTCCAGCCTGTGCACTTTCTCTGTACACAGGACTATAATTTGGAATGGATGACACCTATGTCCCTGCTGTCCCCCTCTTAGCTTCTACTATTGCTGTTGGAGCTGTTGACACCTGGCCTTTGTTACTCACAAGAGCAACACTAGAACCATCTTACTAGACCAGAACAGACACCAAGAATAGTCTTTGCTTCCATAACACATAGATTTGAGTTATGACTTAGTGACTTGAGGGATCCCAGAGTTTGACTCTGGTGGGCCTGCTGCATCATTCATAGATGGTGAGAAGGATTGCTTGGCATTTGTCCTGATACCGGGACTAACTAAAAACCTGTTCTCAAGTGAATGTTATTTTGTCCCATCCTCTAATTCTTCTCGAGCTTGGGCTAAGGGTGGACATCATTCCTGAGGATGTCACAGAGAGTAATGACTCCTGTATATATCTCCTTTTATTTTGAAGGGCAAGTAGATCATCAAAGCTAGAAAGAAATCTCCTGTACCTTAGAAATGAAGTGGGACTCCCATACTTCCTAGAAAATTAGAGTTTAGGTCAAACGAGGACTTTTCAGTAGAATGAAAGCTCTGAAAGAATCCCATGTTTCCCTACTCAGGCCCTTTCATCCCACCCCTTAGATTTTTCACTTAAGCCCCAGGAAAACACTACATATATTTATTTCTTGTGGCCACCCTTAAACTTGAAGAATCAGGAGGAGTTCTTTCACCTTAGAAATACAAAATATCTGTGGAGGAGAAAAGTAAAGTTTTCTTTTGGAAAATATTGGGAAAGCTAATTGATACAATGTTGGAACAAAAATTAGAAGTGTTACACTCATCTCTTCTTCAGCTCCAAAGATAGAAATCCTCCCTTTGATGGGGATAAGTTTCTGGTCATGTCTGGCACATAACTGGTATTAAAACCTTCATGAATTTATCAATAAGATGGAGACAAGCTGATGGAGGCCACACTGCTCTGATCTTTCTGGAACTGAAACCTATTGAAAATATAAACAGTTGAGTAGCCTCAAACAAAACGATTGAGTAGCCTCAACTACTTCTACAGGGGTCCCAAAGACATTTCCTGTATTGCTAAATATAGCATTAGCCATGCATCCTTATGCTGATTAGCAGCACTGTATCACAAATGCATCATTAGCCCTCATATCCCTTTTTCATAGAATAGCATAGTGGTGGCGGTGAGGATGAAGGTTAGAGCTGGAACTGCTAACGCATAGTACATGTTTTGAAGAAATGCTGTTCCCAAGACAGGCAAGACCCTATTCAAAATTCATGATACCAACTCTGCCTTGCCAGTAGGGGTAGCTGCTGAGCTGCCAAAAGTTGACCTTCTACTAGAGAGTCAGCCCAGGTGGGAGCTTGGAGTCCAGTTTATTTCTAACTACTCCACCTAAAATATGGTATCTTCCAGCCATATTACTCACCATTACTTTACCACACCCAAGTTGCTTTTGCTCACATTGTTCTCTTTCTGCCAGGAAAATTATTTCCTTCCTACTCTTCAAAGCCCAGATCAGATATGACCCTTTGTGAACCAACCACCCAGGAACCCCTACATGAAACAAATCTTCCCCTAAACAATGTGCCTGTCCATTCTTTCTTTCTGTCATCTATCTATCTATATCTATCTCTATATCTATATCTATCTCTATTATCTATCTAATATCCATCTATCATCTCTCTTTATAGCTCACACTGTGTTGCAGTTGGTTGTTTACCTATCTGTTTCTCCATCTGGAATGTGAAGTTTCTCAGGGCAAATTCATGTGGCATTTACCTTTATATCCCAGAACCTAGTACAATTGCTGCCGTATACACACTCCTCTGGACAAGGAAGTGGACACTGTCAAGAAATCATATCAGAAATCGCTTAAAGAGTTTATATTCCAAAAGATACCATGACATTTTGGGGCCAGCAGGATTTTTAGGTCTAGCTATTCATCCAAGGAGTAAGAAACATACTTCTCATTGAACTCCGTAGGCAAGCATATTGGTATGTGTGAGCTGAGTGATTCCTGGCTGAGGCAGCTTCATCACTTTAAGGGGTTGCATTTTTTATAGGATAGCAGAGGGAGCGGAAATTGAACAGTTAAAGTTATTAGAAACCCGGAGAAGACAGTTACTGAAGGTACCCACAACATGCCCCGGATAGACAGCACATGCATGTCTGGAGTCAATGAGAATTGCCATCCCTGGTAGAGAGGTTCTGAGCCTCCATCTGGGTCATAAAACCAACAGAGTAGATTTTTCTTGCAGGCCAATCATAACGCTTAAGAAATGATTCCCCACTGACTTCTTTCACCACCAGGTAGTTTTAGGAGATGAGAGTGGGGTGGGAAAGGGAGGATTTCGAGAATCAGAATTCGTATAACAAGGAAGAATGTCCACATCAAAACCTGGATTTGTAGATCTGTTTTGTGCCAAGTGTGAAAAGGCATGAAATAGCTAGGAATGAGCTATTCCCCAAAGACTTGTCTTTTACTAGAAAGAACTTTATAAATGTTAATAGGTACTAGACTAGCTGGAAGCAGATTTGCTCTGGGCCCAAAAACATAAAATAATTATCAGTTTGTTTGTCTGATTCTAAACGGACTTAGTATTGATTTGCATTATAAGAATTCCAAATTCCCACCACTCTAGGAAAGTCATCCAAACCCACTACTTTTCATTCCTGGTAGTTTTCTGCACATGAAACTTCCTTTTCAATTTTGTACCAAATGTGGAGAAGAATACACATGAGAGAAAGTCTGACCATTGCATCTGCGCTCTTTCCATGGCTCCAGCCCAAACACTCGAGAGTGGGTTCCATTTCAACTGGTTTCAAGGGTGTGGCTCAAGTTCAGTCCATGTACAAAGGGAGGAGTTCAAATTAATCATAGACCCTAAGAAAGCTTGAGAACAAAAAGCAGGTATAGTATGTACCAGAGGGTTTGCCTCTATTACATGGGACTTAGAAACACACATTATCACTGCATTTCCTGTCATAAAAATATAAGTTCAGAATCTTAGAGTGAAAGAGACTTTAGAAGTTATCTCCCGTACTTTACAGTTAAGGATAGACCATACACTGAGTCAGCAGTGCTGAAGCTAGACACTTCATCTTCTAACTTCCTCAGCACACTTCTTCCTCTCTACTGCAAACTCTCTCCATTACAGAACATTTAATTTTTTTTTTTTTTTTTTTTTGACGGAGTCTTGCTCTGTCACCGAGGCTGGAGTGCAATGGCGCAATCTCAGCTCACTGCAACCTCCGCCACCCAGGTTCAAGCTATTCTTCTGCCTTAGCCTCCTGAGAAGCTAGGATTACAGGCGCGTGCCACTACGCCTTGCTAATTTTTGTATTTTTAGTAGAGAAGGGGTTTTACCATGTTGGCCAGGCTGGTCTCAAACTCCTGACCTCAGGTGATCCACTGGCCTCAGCTTCCCAAAGTGCTGGGATTACAGGCATGAGCCACTGCGCCCGGCCAGAACATTTTAATTTTTAAATCTTTTCATGCATAATATAAACTTAATGCATGTAGCAAGCCTATTTATTCATTTATAAATTTAATACATATTAATTGCCTACTATGTGCCAACATTGTTCTGGCTGCAATGGAATATTTTAGCGAGCAAAATACACTAACATCTCTATACTTGCAGAGTTTATATATTCTAGTGGGATAGTTAAGACATACCTACTCATGCCCATTTGACAGATCAAAAAATGAAGACTCGTAAAAAAGTAGCTTGGAAAACAAGTTAATTAATAACAGATTTGGCACTGTGAGCTAGAATTATTGCCCCAGACCCGGCCTGGAATGAATACACAAATTCATCATTCTATCTTGAAATGTATTCAGAGCCTCAGGAGGCAGAAAATTATGTTCACACACAGTCCTTATTTAAGTCGGGCACAAGTCAATCTAAGGACTGAAGCTGTATGAGGAGGAAGAGCCAGAAGGCTTTTATTTAAAGAATGCAGATTTATTAGGTTTGCTTCTAAGTCTGCATGTCACTTCACTTTCTTGGTGATTGCTGTGGGTTGAATTATCTTTCCCAAAGATATGTTGAAGTGCCCAGTAGTTCAGAATGTGACCTTATGTGGAAACAAGGTCTTTATATGGGTAATCAAGTTAAAATGAGAGCATTAGGTGGGCCTAATCCAATATGACTGGTGTCTTTATAAAAAGGAGAAATTTTGACATGGAGACAGATACATATAGAGGGAAGATAATGTGAAGATGCAGACAGAATGCCGTCTACAAGCCAAGGAATGCCTGATACTACCAAAAACCAGGAGACAGGTGTGGAACAGATTCTCCCTCAGTGCCCTCAGAAACAACCAGTCCTGATGACATCTTGAGTTTGGATTTTTAGCCTCCAGAACTGTGAGACAATAAATTTCTGTTGTTTCAGCCACCTGGTATGTAGTATCTTTTTAATGGCAGCCCCAGGAAATGAATGTAGAAATGATTACCACATTCAATTTCCCTTTTTCCACATAAGGTCACATTCAAAGACCCTGTTTCCACATAAGGTCACATTCTGAACTACTGGGCACTTCAACATAGCATGTCAATTTCTTTCATGTTCTTATAAAATGAAATCATCTTTTTATTTTTATGCCCCCTTGAGTTCTCCCACATTTCCCTGGTCAGGGACACAGATTTGCTGAAGTTAGAGATGGAAGATAAACAGGTCTCAGGCAAGTATTATACAGACACAGACGGAGTGAATGTCTGCTCCAAACACCTCCCCTAGTTGGTCACTCACACACTCAGCATTTCATAGCTCTGGGCAACTGTCTATAAATGACAGAATACCCAGCTCCAGAGATAAAGGAGATCTGTTCTCTTACTGTTTATTGTTAAGTCTGAAATTTTCAAAAGTTGTAGCCATATGACTCATGCAGTTAACAAACCCACATAATGTGAGAGATACAAGGGAATAAAGCACTCTGACTCCACTTGTACCAAAAAAACCCTCCAAATTGATGATTTACAGAAGAAAAAAATATGAAGTTTTTTCCTAGTGCACTCCCTTTGAAATTCACAGACAAACGGCTTGTCTTGCATGCACTTAGACACCACCAGTCAAAATAAAGGATTAAACTGGGAGAAATTAGGATAATCTGAGTTTCAGATGATTCTTTTGAGCATCTATGGTAGTCAATTTATTTATCATTATAAGTCAGTGTCAAATTTAGGAATGAAAAAGTGTGACCATTAAAAGAATGAAAAATATGCCAACCTGTTGGACCGAGTAAGCTTCTTGATTACAAGAAATCCCTGATATATAGTATATAGTAAATGCTCATCGTAATATTTGTTTCATTGTAATGAGCTAAGAACTGATGAAAAAGTAAAACAGAGACCTTCTTACATACTTCAAAAAGGGAGCATAGACGTAAGGAGGAGAATGGGAGAGATGAGATGTACTAAACTTACTGTGCCTCACTGTGCCTTACCGTGCCTGTCTCATGGTAATTAGTCTGCATTATGATGAGTTTCACAGCACAGGGTGGTTTACAATAATCTCAATGTAAGTGAATGTTTACACTGACCATGCTGAGACGCCCCCAGGAGAGCACTTGAAAACCTCCGGTTACATGGTGGTATCTGGCAGAGCTCAGTTTTATTAATAAAACTTTCAAGTTACCACATTTGAACTATAACATTTCATTCCCCTTGTGTATATGATAATTGCCACAAAACTGGTTTTGATACCTGCAATATCAGTCTTTTCTACCACTTCACTCACCAAAGCATTTAAGGTCAATTTAAGGGTCTTAAGTTAATAATCTGTAGGCTTGCAATGGGCTCTTTTATTTAACACTTTGTTATTGAGAACTTGCTAGGTGAACTTGCTAGCTATTCTGTAGGTGCTACAAGGACACAAAGAAAATTGAAATAAGGAAATGGGTAACGTTTTATTCTGAACCAAGTTGTCTCTGGTGTACTTTCCTAGGAAGAGTTGACCTGGGGCTGGATGCAGAGACTCACATCTGTAATCTCAGCACTTTAAGAGGCCCAGGCTGGGGGATTGTTTGAGGCTCTGAGTTTCAGAACAGCCTGAGCAACAGAGCGAGACTCCATCTTTACAAAAAAATTGTTTTTTACAAAAGAGTTGACCTAGAGGTCTATTCAAAAGCTTTCCATGTCTTGGTGTCATTACTGTGGTACCATCTTTTTACTTGGTTTCCATCCTTTTCTTTCTCAGAACATGATGGTTAAGAGTACAAACTTTGGAGCCAGACTGCCCAAATTCAAATCCCAGCTCTGTTGCCCACTGGCTCTATGACCTGGGAAACGTTCTTTAAACTCTTTATATTCTATTTCTTTGGGTGTTAAAGAGGCACAATAACAATACCTATGCCACGCAGCTTTGTAAACATTAAATGTGATAATATACATGAAGTGCTTAGAATACTTTCAGGTAAATAATAAGCACTGCATACGAATTTGCTATAGTTATTACTCTCCTAGGTCACTAGACAATACACAAAAGGTGAAAGAAGATCAGCAATGAAGAACAGTATCAAAACAGAGTTACAGGGATCCCCAATGTCAATTAAAGGGAGAAGAAAAGTGACAGCTGTTGACACATCTATTCTCATAATGAAGATTTCAGAAAAGAAGGTGTTTTCTAGCAAAATACACTCTTCTTTTCCCAGGAAAAGGGGGTAAAGTGTTTGTATTATTTTAAATAGCAGGCTGTCGCTGAACGTGGTTCCACAGTTCAGCACTTGAGGCAGATGGTTAAAAGCCACATGCTTGTGGATTTTCCCACTTTTTCCACACTCACAGACTCACAACCACTTTTTGGTGCCCGTGGTTTAACCTCTGTTTCTCTAACTCCTGTTTATGAGTCAAGCGGTTTCATGTCATCAGATTGATGGGGAAAGTGTGAACAAGGATAAGGATGTGGAAGTAGTTTCCGCACTGGGAAGCACCACAGTGTGCCAATGCTAAAAAGGAAAAAAAGAATTCAAAGTATTTGGGCTTTGAGGGATTGTATTTAGTTAACTTTGAAAGTTTGAATGCAATCAAAGTAGCTATCTGAATGTTTAAAAGGTATTCTTTACTGGAATATATATAAAAATCTGTGTTGGAACAGACTGAGGTGATGGTGCAGAGAAGCAGGGTGGGTCTGGGGTCAGAGACAAACAAGAAGATTGGTAATCTCTCTCCCTTTCTCCTTGGAAAAAGCATAGGTCAAAGTTTACCAATGATGCCAACATCCTGTCTGGCCAAGACAAAGCTCAGTAATGAGCGCAGTGAGGATACAGTGAGCCATACAAAGCTGTTTGTTTCTGCTGGATGCTAATGCAACAAGTTGCTGATGAAATTGCCTGGAAAAAAAAAATCCTATTCCTTATTCTTTGCTCTTGCTTGACCCCAGTAATCTTAAATCTCAGAATTCCATAGAACCATAGCTAATCAAAACTCTGAAAGCCCTCAGAGATTTCCCTCCACCCCCAACTAATTTCAGAGACAAAGAAACAAAGCTTACATACAGGTTATTTGACTAACCACAAGCTACTGAGAGAGCTGGGTCTGGGATCCAGTTTTTCTGTCCAATGAGGAGCACGCTTCCATGTATACCTCACTGAATTTCAGTGGGCATCTTCTGGGAACTTCTTGGAAGAATATAACATTTTTAGCCTTTAAATGATCCACAAAGATGGTTGGAGCAATTCCAGGTTCAAAGACATAGTTCTTCCAAGACGATGTGGAATGTTCTTTCTCATTGACCCTATTATCGCTGTTACTAAAGAAAAATGACCAAACTTTCTTTGTCAGGAAGACTGATGAGCAAAGCAGGACTGAGGGAAAAAGTGGCTTATGCGAGTTCTACATTTAGAAAAATGTTCTTAACTTCCTTGTCAAAATGCTCTCAACATTTAAGTGAAATAATGGCTCTTTCAAAAAGTCCAATCTTCTTTTGCTATAGTTAAAAAGTATTTCGCTCATTTCATCTTCTTCTTAACCTGGCTCAATTTCCCCTTTTGCTTAATTAGTCTAATGTTTCCATCCATTTCCCTTACAAACCATGGTTTCTGGACTTCTAATTGTTTTAAATAGTTTCCATTGTAACCTCTCCAGTATATCCACATCTTTCTTAAATTGTGTTACTCGTAACCAGACATAAAATTCCATTTGAAGAGTTCCCAGGGAGGTGGTAAGGCAGTTATTCATGTACATTACACAGCATACAAATGAAAACAGAATACATTTGGCAATTTTCTACTTATGAGTCAGGGCTGTTTTGGAACTTTTGTTCAACTCAGTTCTGAACTGATTCTATAATTTTCCCCCTCATAGCTCAAATACTATTAATTAATCCATTCAATCATCTACTTGCTAATATCTTAATTAAAAAAATTTGAGGGAACTTTATGATAGTGATAACATTTGAAAAGGGATTCAAAATTCAATAGATGAAAGATTGAGATAATTATTTGCAAACCTTACATAACAATACAATTGAACATAAAACTTACCTCCTAATTTGCTGGAAACAAGGCAACAAGGGAAAATTTTCTATTTTAAGCAATTTTAAAGATTATTTGCTTCTGAAGAACAAACAAAATAAAAGTATCTCTGCTCATAGGTCTTTGCTTGAATTTCTCAGCCAGTGATTCAACACTTAAGTTCTTCTCCTCAATGCCTATGGGATCCTTGAAGATAGGCATCATTTCTTTTTTTTTTTAAATTTTATTATTATTATACTTTAAGTTTTAGGGTACATGTGCACAATGTACAGGTTTGTTACATATGTATACATGTGCCATGTTGGTGTGCTGCACCCATTAACTCGTCATTTAGCATTAGGTATATCTCCTAATGCTATCCCTCCCCCCTCCCCCCTCCCCCCACCCCATAACAATCCCCAGAGTGTGATGTTCCCCATCCTGTGTGCATGTGTTCTCATTGTTCAATTCCCACCTATGAGTGAGAACATGTGGTGTTTGGTTTTTTGCCCTTGCGATAGTTTGCTGAGAATGATGGTTTCCAGTTTCATCCATGTCCCTACAAAGGACATGGACTCATCATTTTTTATGGCTACATAGTATTCTATGGTGTATATGTGCCACATTTTCTTAATCCAGTCTATCGTTGTTGGACATTTGGGTTGGTTCCAAGTCTTTGCTATTGTGAATAGTGCCACAATAAACATACGTGTGCATGTGTCTTTATAGCAGCATGTTTTATAATCCTTTGGGTATATACCCAGTAATGGGATGGCTGGGTCAAATGGTATTTATAGCTCTAGATCCCTGAGGAATTGCCACACTGACTTCCACAATGGTTGAACTAGTTTACAGTCCCACCAACAGTGTAAAGGTGTTCCTATTTCTCCACATCCTCTCCAGCACCTGTTGTTTCCTGGCTTTTTAATGATTGCCATTCTAACTGGTGTGAGATGGTATCTCACTGTGGTTTTGATTTGCATTTCTCTGATGGCCAGTGATGATGAGCATTTTTTCATGTGTTTTTTGGCTGCATAAATGTCTTCTTTTGAGAAGTGTCTGTTCATATCCTTTGCCCACTTTTTGATGGGGTTGTTTGTTTTTTTCTTGTACATTTGTTTGAGTTCACTGTAGATTCTAGATATTAGCCCTTTGTCAGATGAGTAGGTTGTGAAAATTTTCTCCCATTTTGTAGGTTGCCTGTTCACTCTGATGGTAGTTTCTTTTGCTGTGCAGAAGCTCTTTAGTTTAATTAGATCCCATTCGTCAATTTTGGCTTTTGTGATACGCATCATTTCTTCTAACATAGTTGTGGCTTGATTAACGCATGTTGAATGAATGATTTCCCAGAAATCCTTTATTAGGTTTTCACCTTGCCCTAAAACATTGACTACATTAATGTGTTTACGCTGTTTTGACTTCTTAGAATTGAGTGTTAGACATTCTCAGTTCACCAAGTGGGTTTTGACTATATTTGTATATTTTTCAATTTTATTTAGTAAAGGGATCAGTAAAGACACTTGCTTTGGGTAATTGATCTATAGATCACACATAACTCTACCCTGAGCTGCACCACATCTTCCATAATAGGTGAGAATCAGGATGGTGCAGAACAAGGCTACTGAGCAGCCCCAGAGCTGAGGAGATGGCATTTTATTTATTACTGCTATATGCATCAGAAGAGAAAAGAACTAGACTGATTAGAAGACTTAAGGTCAATTTATCATTTTAAAAATAAAAGGAGATTTTAAACATTTATGTAAAATGAGCACATGGATTTTTAAGTATTTCTTCATATTAGGATTATTAAGGGTGTTTGAAGTTTTCTCTTGGATATCAAAGTTTTTGTAAAGGGCATATTGGCTTGGCCTATAAAACAAAGCCATTAAACATCAAGATTCTTTTTAATGAACAAATAGTATGCAGTAATAAATAAAATGTTTTAAAAGACATAACCAAACAGGCTGCTCAAAAGCAAAGTAAACAGTTTAGTAGATTAGAAATAGAACTGAAATATAAGCAGTAAGTATTGTGGAAGCAAGAGCTCTGGAGATCTTCATGCCCAATAATAGGCATAGTAACTGAGTCTTGTTTCCTCAAAGGAAACCAATACTAAAAGTTTTCCATGCACAGTAGGGTACTAGATCTAGCCTTACTTCTTGGAGTCAGTAGCCAGAGAAAGGCCCCCTATACATAAAGGTAGAATTTGAAAACAGTTGTCAACCTATTGCTTGAGGCTGTGGCTTTAAAAGCTGCTGTAGGTCTAGAACACAGAAATACTAAGACATAGGCTCATGATCAGGAACTAAGCCAACGAGCTCCATGAATGTATTCGGAATAGTTCAATGTCACTGCTGAACAGGAACCCCTAAACATCGTTATAAAACCTGGTTCTAGATAGGGAGCCCAAAGGGTTTGCCACACATACATAGAATATGGGAAAGCTGCTAAGGTGAGAGGAAAGAAAGAGAATTTTAACAAGAAAAAGAAAAGAAAGAAAGAAGAAAGAAAGAAAGAAAGAAAGAAAGAAAGAAAGAAAGAAAGAAAAAGACAGACCAAAAAAATTCTCATTGAAAATGATTTTGCAAATTAAGAATCTGAAATCTAACACTAATAAAACCAATGAGAAGATAAAGGGAAGCAGTAAAGAGATATTGACTGAGAATTATCCTACACTGAAGAAACATAATCTTCAAATTGAAAGAGTATTCCGGGTGCTGAAAGGAAATGTTTAAAATAAATTCATGCCCACACACATTTTTGTGAAACTACAGAATATGAGCTACAAAGATAAAATTGTAAATGCTACCAGAGAGAGGAGACTGACAAAAGAAGAATGACTGAGAGTGTTGGCAGAAACAAAAGGAAGGAAGGAAGGAAGGAAGGAAGGAAAGAAGGAAGGAAGGAAGGAAGGAAGGAAGGAAGGAAGGAAGAAAGAGAGAAAGAAAGAAAGAAAGAAAAAGAAAAAGGAGGGAGGGAGGGGAAGGAGGGAGGAAGAAAGGAAGGGAGGAAGGGAGGAAGGGAGGAAGGAAAGAAGGAGAAAGAACGAAAAAGAAGAAAGAAAGAAGAAAGAAGAAAGAAAGAAAAAAGAAAGAAAGAAAGAAAGAAAGAAAGAAAGAGAAAAAGAAAGGAAGGAAAGAAGGAAGGAAGAGGGGAAGGGAAGGGAAGGAAGCTAGAAATAAATAAGGGCTTAAATTAAGAAATTGGAAGAAAAGAAGCACAACATAACTATGAAAACTAGATGGAAAGAAATAAAGACAAAGGCAGATATTAGATGAATTAGAAAACAAGATCCAGTAGGTAAGATCAATAAAAATCAACAAATGGTTATGTGAAAACATTGATAAATAAAACTAAACAGTACTACAGATAAAAAAGAAAAGAAAGTCATAAATAAATGATACTAGGACCACAAAAGAATGATATCTAAAAATAACTTGAGATTTTAAAAATAAGAAATTATTATTAACAACCCTGTCAACAAATTTGCAGTTGCAGTTCACGTGAATATTATTAAATTAGTCATTAAGTAAATCAAAACAATAACCAAAAGTCTCCCCCCCTTCAAAGATAATAGGTTCAGATCAATTTACAGGTGAATATTACCAAGCTATCGTAAGATTAATAATTTCTATCCTGTATACTTTCAAATACAGAAAAAAAGGAAAGAGACAATTAAGGGATAGAAGAAAACCAAAATAACTTCCCTAGTCTTACACACCACTCAACACATTTCTGACACTAGATTCTCTGGTGTCAATTTAATCTTCACTCCATCTGGAGATAGTGTCAGATCCCACAAGTTCAGGGCTTGGTCCCACAAGACTGTCCCCGACTTCAGTTGCCAATTGCAAGTCTTAGGTTGTGACCTGTACTTCTGACTGACCAGCTATAACTTGAGGCTTTCATGATTCCTTCCTTAGTTTGATTAATTTGCTAGAGTGGCTCATAAAACTCAAGGGAAAAGTTTTACTTATATTTACCCATTTATTACAAAGAATATTTCAAAGGATACAGATGAACAGCCAGATGAAGAGATGCATTTGACAACGTATGGGAGAAGGGACGTGGAGCTTCCATGCCCTCTTCAGGCACACCACCCTCCAGGAACCTTCATGTGTTTAGTCATCCAGAAATTCTACAAACTCAATCATTTTAGATTTTTATGGAAGCTTTATTACATAGGCATGATTGATTAAACCATTGGCCATTGGTGATCAACTCAACCTTCATCCTCTCTTCCCTCCCTAGAGTTAATTGGGCAGTGAAGAGAGGCTGAAGGTTGAGTTGATCACCAATGGCCAATGGTATCTGGTTCCCCTGGCAACCAGACTCTACCCTGACACTGTCCAGGAGTCCCCAACAATCAGTCATCTTGTTAGCATACAAAAAGACACATACTTATCGCTTAAGAGATTCCAAGTGTTTTAGGAGCTGTGCTCCAGGAAATAGGGATGAAGGCCAAATACAGTATATATTTTATAATAGCACAGGTATATATAGCATTTTATATTATTAATATGATTTTGAGATGAAAATTAGAAAAGGAAAGTATAAGAAAATAAAATTATAGTTCTATTTCATTTGCAATATATCTGCAAAAATTTCAAATAAAATATTAGTAAGTAGAATTCATCAGAGAATATAAAAACATCCCATCATATCCTAATAGTGTTATTCCCAGAAATCCAGAATGGTCAAACATCAACAAATCTATTAATGAAATAAACCACAATTTCAAATTAGGAAAGGGAAAAAAATCATACCTTCAATAAATCAAACATACGATATTTCAATAAACGTGTAATAGAAGCACTTAGCCCACTTAGTATAGAAAGAAATTCTCATCTGATAAAACTCTCATCTGTCAATTAAAGATCTGCAATGAAAACTATATTTAACGTTGAAATTTTGGAGCATTCCCATAAAATGAGAAAAAAATAGGATGCTCTGTGTCATCACTTATATTCAACATTCTACGGCAGATCTTAACCATGCAGGAAGATTTTTAAAAAGCCATAAAATGAATAAAAATTAGAAATGAAAAGTCAAGATATCTTTATTTGTAGCTACAATGATTTTCTGTGTAGAATATACAAGACAATCCACAAATGAATTTTTAAGAACTAATAAAAGAATTCCACACTACTACTCATTAAAAGGTAACCAACCAAAATGCAAAAATTCAATGGAAAAATACATTTCATTCACAATTGCAACAAAAACCTAAGGTACCTAAACATAAATAACGAGAAACATACAAGACCTTTATAGGAAAAAAAAATGCAACAACATTACTAAAGAAAGTAAAAAGAGGCCAGGTGTGGTGGTTCATGCCTGTAATCCCAGCACTTTGGGTGAGGCTGAGGTGGGAGTATCACTTGAGCCCAGGAGTTCGAGACCAGCCCGAGCAATATGGAAAAAATCATCTCTATAAAAATACAAAAATTATCTGGGTATGGTGGTGTGCACCTATAGTTCCAGCTACTTGGGAAGCTAAGGTGGTAGAATTGCTTGAGCCCAGGAGGTGAAGGTTGCAGTGAGCTGAGATCACGCCACTTTACTCCAGCCTGAGCGACAGAGCAAGACTCTGCCTCAAAAAAAGGGAAGAAATGAAGAAATAGACGCATGTAATATTTCCATGAATGGGAAAACTCAGGATTGTAAAGATATAATTTTGACATTTTCAATTAAGAACCAAAGGACAGGATTTGCCCTAAAATCAACACTTTGTATAGACAACAGTAGGAAAATATGCTGTCAGCCCAAGTACAGACAGACAGTTGGATCAGAATAAAATTCCTAGAAAAAGACACACATAAAAAATGATTTTGGATAAGAAAAAAAATAGCACTCCAGGTTCTCCAATCTCAGATTCTCTATAACATGAATAAAATGTCAAAATTCATGGTTTTACAAACAGAAGAAATCTAGCTTCTTGATTTCTATGGAGGACCTCAGAGAAATAAGAACCTCTTTCCTGCTCTCCTCAAGCTTAACTTCTCTGAATTATTTTGACACCGGTAAGTACCTCTCTGTCTGAAGCCTTCTCTTTTCCTTTGACTTCCATGGCACTGTACATTCCTGGTTTCTAGTTCTAGGAGTTTGAAGGAGTGAAGCATGTGCCATCCCCGAATATACTGAATTGGTATATTCATTATTTTTAGTTGAAAACACTTGAGAAATTAATTTCAAAAACAACTAGTTGATCTGTCTCTTCCTGCATGCAGCAAGCCATAAAGATTTTCTGGAAGGACTAACATCTCTGAACCAAGGTGAGAAAGCCCTTCTCACCAGAGACTGAGAATTGGAGGCAGCAATGGATCTGAGTAGATAAACTGTCTGAAGGACAGTTTATAAATTTTTCCGAAATTTATAAAATACTTTTAGCTTGATGAATTGTGTAGGAATAATAATTTTATAACTCAATCCAAAAGAAAATATTTCGAATTTATTTTGAAATATTTTGAAAATATTTTGTATTTTAATCAGATAAAAATCTTTAAAATAGATTTATTTTTTTTGGTTGCAGAGGAATATTTTTAGGGTGATAAATAAAATAATTTCAATCCTAGAAATATATTACATTGGAAAACAATTATTGTGGGAAAGAATAGAAATTTAATTTCAAGAAAAAACATCTCCACTATTGAGAAGCAGCTTATACATTAAAAAAGAAAATAAGTAACGGATGATAGTGTTTATCAACCTACTGTGATATTTCAATTCTATTTGCTTTATTTAAAAGAGGTCTAAAACATCAATGTTATAAACTATCATAAACAACATTCTTTGAAACTAAACTTATGCTGAAATTGTTTAGATGTCAACTTGAAAATGTGCCAGAGGGCACATGGTTTTTCAAATTCCCTGGAATTTTTTAGGGAGTACATGGGGAAAATGCTTTGAGGACCACTGCCTTATTGCCCATGCCCAACCTACTATGAGTATATCTAGTCTTAAAATGCATCCTTAGTAGTTTAAAATCCGTATTATAAAGGCTTGTTACATTATAATTTTAAGTTCTTTCCAATGTGGATGTAAATTATTCTCTTGAAGCCAACAAAAATATGCACATCACACTTCTCCTGCAATTAATTCCAGCTTCCCATATTTTATTCCCCTTTTAAGTGCATATTCATATTTGAAATTGCAAGACCGCACTTTCGTGGATGTCCATCAAAACGCACCCTTTTAAGCTCTGTCTGTGTGAGGATTCATAACGAGCAAATGCTGGTTCATCATCTACCGTATCGCAGCTTCTGGTTTCTGCAGCCTCAACCAATTCTTCATGTTGTTCCTCATGAAGCCTTTTCCCTTGTTCTCAGGCAGAGTCGGTCAGAGTTGGTCACTTCCTCCACGGGGCTTCTGCAGCACATGAACCCCTCCTCCATTACGCTCAGGTCAGTGGATTGAAATCACTGTAGCGGTGAGTTGAAAGTCAGTTGGAAACCTAA
The DNA here is from genome assembly GCF_009828535.3 of Hylobates moloch. NCBI lineage: Eukaryota > Metazoa > Chordata > Mammalia > Primates > Hylobatidae > Hylobates > Hylobates moloch. The sequence goes on along the minus strand of NW_026652283.1, from coordinate 27,474,593 downwards.
ATTGGAGGAAAGAGCCTGAGCGGCAAAGGCGACATTCCTGGACACAACACGACAAAGAGTGGCTGTAACATAGCCTCAGTTGAGCAGGCCCTGGAATGGTCACACTAGACTTTTCCCTTTGCGATAAAATCTAGAGAGAGGTTGAAGCTAAGAGAGAAGAGTAATGAAGTACAAGGAATAGGAGCTGAACAAAGTAAAGGGTCAGTCGTTTTCCATCCAGGGCAATCCCACAGATGCTGGAGCGGCCATTAGCATACTTCATCTTGTAAAGCTCTGTTTATTTACTCAGACCTGGCACCTTTCAACGCTTGCCGAGGCCGAAGCCTGGTTTAGAAAGGCAAACGCATAGAGAAACTTTCCATCTGGTTACACTTCCCATCATAAGACTGACATTTTCTGTTCTGTTTGCTATGGGCTGTTGGTCTGCTTTAATTTGGTTTTCCCTCCAGTTCTCAAGTCTCAATCTTTGCCAAATCAAGAAGCAGGCAGGAAGGGGAAAAAGAGGGGAAATACATATGCACTTGCATTCCCCAAGTCATCTCAGAAGTAACTTAATACTGGTTCAGGTCATCCATGTCTTACAAATCAGTTTTATTCTATGGATTGTTTACACACCACTTCTAGTATGTCTCTAATAAATTAAAATTTGCTGAAGTGGTAAAATATACTGAAGATATAGTAAATGGTCTACAGACTACACAGAGAGGCCATTATTCTTTGAGGAAGTAGGAAAAGCAATCATAAAATTTTGAAAAATTATGCAATAACTTTGTACTTATTGCCCATCTGTATTCATTACAATGATCTACTTCATAGACATATAAATAGAATGAGAAAGTAACAGATCTGCTGTGTGTTCTAGACTTTAGTCAATGAAATTCAATTAGTCTTTAATACAGAAAACCTCCACAAATATCAAGCATTTGTCTGCGTATTTCTTTATGCTGTCCTGAAGTTATGTGTTTAGCTCCTTTCCAGTTCTTGCCCTTTCTGTTTTTCTTTTCAGAAAGTCTCTTTGTAGAGAGATGAGAAGATATCATTGCTTGGGTTTGCTGAGGGGTGGGGGTGCTTGGTGGCATTATTCTTGAGAGGCATTAACCTCTCTATATTACACCCTCCGTAAGCACTTAGTTGAGCTCTAGTGGGACAACATCATGCTGAATGTTTTCTAAAAAAAAAAAAAAGGACCACACAGATAAGACCGTAAAATTGCCAGGGACTCAGAACAGGTTTTACGACACGCACGCTGATCAAAAGGGCTTAAGCAAGATGGTTTTTAATCATATTTGGGCATTGGAGAGTTCTCAGGTTCAAAGAAATGGTTCTGTGTTTTGTTTTGTTTTGGCAAAGCTCTCTTTTCTTCAATAACCTCAGAAAAACAACGCCAACATAGTAAGGCTGTGCCCAATTTTGTTTCTGTGTTCAAGCAAAATATACCACCTTGAGGAGGTCTTTTACTTACAATCAGATCTGTATATTTTTAAGAATATTTTGAATTGGACATGCTCATTTGAACATTCACCCTTTTGAAACTAAGCCACCTAAAATTGTGCTGGGAATCATACAGATGAACTGTTGTGAAAAAAGAATGTTCTAGCCGTGTCTGTTATTATTTTGCAAAGCTTGATGTCAAACATTTAGCATCACTTTTTAAAAATTCAAAATACAAAGTATTAGGTATCATGTGAAGTGACATTGTAGCCTAGAGCAAGATAGGAAATTAACCACCTTTGCAACCCAGGGCTCAAAATGTGAAGAAAGATCCTAGGTTAGACAAACTAGCCCCATTTGATACACAACTGCTCTCTTGTCTCCTCCTCCTCCTCTTTTTCTCCTTTCCCTTCTCTTTTTCTTTGTTCTTCTCCCCAGCCGCCTTCCCCAATTCCTCCTCTCCACCTCCTTTCCCCATTTCTTGCAGGTCAGAAACACATGTGAACTTTGGAAACGGCTTGATTCCCGGTAGACTGGGTGTAGGATGACTTTGCTATAGAAAGATAATTTCCCTTTGTTTACCTACAGAAGTACTGACATCTCAGAAAATATCTTGCCAAGCATTTCTTCTAAGAGTTCGCCAAGTCTTAAAGGAAGACAGAAGGAAAGGAAGAACAAATCTCTGCTTTTGGAATACATCTTTCCTCTTTTTCTGCAGAAAAATAATGAATATATAAAAATAGTAAAAATATGTTAGGCAGTTCGAGTTGCAAGAACATCAGTTAATCACATAAACCACAATGCAGGTGGAAAAACTCTAGCCCGAAAATGCTATTTAGTAATGACTGAGGGTCAGAAAGAATCACAAACATTCCAGAATCTGTGTCCTTAGCTTGCCTCAGATTATGAAGCGGGTGGGGAAGTAACGGGACTAGATAGACTTTGTGTTACCAGCTTTAAGCAGCAGCTTCCTTGTGTTGTTTTTACCTCATAGCCCTCCTAGCTCTCACCCTCCCTGTTCCCAGTTCACCATATAATCTGCAGGATTATGTTCTACAAACACTATTTTGAAAGTTTCCTCTTTTTCTTTATTCAAATTATTCCTCGAGACTTTCCTTTTCCTAAGACTAGCTCTCAGAGTTTGGGTAAAGTAAAGCAAAACAAAGCTAAACAAAAAAACAGCCATCCAGGGCCTACTAAAAATCTATCAATCTAGGAACGGGGTCAAGACTCCTACTCCTTCGTTAATTGGCTTTGTGGCTAAATGCTGGGCAGAAATCTCTAAACAGCAATTAGGAATGCATACTGTATTTCCTCTCCCAAGTAAACCTTTGAAGAGGAGTGAGGAAGAACTATCCAAGAAAGGAGGCTCAGAAATCTTATGAAAATGAGAGAGAAAGGAGTGGGGAGGGTTTGGGAGGTGGTGAACATAGCAAATGCAAACTAGGAAGAGAAGGCAGCAGAGTTTGGATGAGCTTCACAAGCTCCAGCTTAAGTAGATGAAGTTTTGGGTGCCAATGGGACACCCATGTGGAGACACCTACAGCCCTTGGGCCATAAGATATGTTTAATGTGCTCAAGTCAAAATTCAAAAGTTTCTAGGTTTATCACATAAAAGCACATTTGAGGAAAACACAATAATATTCCATATATTTATTCACCCAAATGTTGCCTGACTCCTTTGAAGTCATTTTAACTAGAATGTGTCTGCAGTGAGCTCTGTTCCACTTCTTTAAGGATCCCGCAGAGTGACTCCAATGACCTCATTCAAACTAATAAGCTTCACTTTCTTCCTCCCTTAAATCCACCTCCCTTTGCCTCTTAAACATCATGGAAAGGGAATGTGACATTTTAGAAGGTGTCATGCCGACAGCCTCACAAACTGAGGCTCATTTCACCAAAAAGGAGAGCTTGTGCTATAGCCAGTACATTTTCTCGCTCCAGTGTCCTCCACAAAGTAATTAACACAGCCAGGTCGGGACCATAGAATAATTCAGACATTCATGCCAGTAAAATACAGCTTGCATTGTAAGTGTTATTTCTTCTTTAAGTCTCTGCCCATGAAGTTTTTGAGGGCAAGGTCATTGTCTTACTCATCTTTGAGGAATATAACTGTATTGACTACGTAAAGGATAGTTAGAACATAATAGGTTCTCATTAATTGTTTAGTTGATAGATAAAAATTATTTGGTTCCTGAAAACAAACGTATAGCAATGGGAAACTTCAGAGTAGAAATGTTTGATTAGGCACAAGTAACTTTTTTTCCCCCTGAAAAAGAAAGTGTATAATAGGGAACTCCAGTCTCTGCCTCCGGTACTTGAACTCCTGGAGTTCTTTTTGTACAAAGCTGTCACCATTATTTAGCTACTCAGTTAACACCCTCATAAAGCAAGTAAACACTCATGGTTCTCCTTTACCCACATTTTTAATCAGATAGATCCTCAGGCATTAGATGCAGTTTTTTCTCCTGACAGCCTTCGGAACAAGCCAAATCAAAAGCATGTATGTAATATTGTAGCAAAAGTTTCTGTATCATATTAATTCTTTTTCTGTCTTTTATGTTGTAACTATTTCTCTATTGCTACATTTGTGTGACAAATAGTATTTTCAACTTCATTGCTCTTTATGTGGTTTTTGTTTTAGTGTTCTGTTTAGAAAGATTGTAAATGCCGTAAGTGTATATACCTGTTAACTTAGGACTTTTCTATTGTTTTTGTTATTTCACATCTTCCATTTAATTTCTTTGGACCTCAATTTGATGAGCGGTATATGGGAAAATACAATTTTATATGTTTTTCCCAAACAATTAGCCAGTTGTTCTAAAACTACATATTAAAGAATACAATCTTTGTCATGTACTAAATTTCTTTCTATATTTGATTCCACTTCTGAAAATTGTATTGCATTATAATGAGTTTCTATAAAAGCAGGCAAATTCTCTTATAACTTTTTGGCATATCTAGAAAGTACAACAATGCCTAATACTCAGTAATTGAATCAATGGATAAATTTTCCACTTCATTTAATCAATCTCTCGGGCTTGTTAATCCTACTGTATAAATATCTCTGGAAGAATTCCTTTTCCTTTTGTTAGCACATTGCCTGCCCTCATACAGGCCCTAATAATTATGGACTTTTAAAGTACTTTTTACATACAGATGAAATAAGGTTCAAAAATGTAAATCTGATCAAGTACCTTCCCCAATCAAAATTTGTAAATGACTACTCATTTTATCTTGCATACCTGAGGACTAAACTATTATTGTTTTTCAAATATTTCATATTCAAATATGCCTTGCTGGTTTTTTGTTTATTTGTTTCTTAATCCTTGCCTTTGTAAAACTCGAACAGCTTGGTAATAAATGTATGGACAAAGTGGATTAGTATATAAAGAGGGGATTCATGGGTATAGAAAAATAAGTGAGTTTTGGCCAGGATGAACAAAAACATGAAGGTATGGAACAACTCTCATGCTCTCCCAAAACCACAGGCTGTTGAGAATGACTAGTGTGCAGGTGAAAGTGAAGACATAAACATCCAGGGTGTGAAACGCCTTGTGTGTCATGCTAAGAACTTTGTGTTTTTCCTACAGGAGAGTAGAGCCAATGAAGTGTTTTAAGTGGGTAAGAAGATTGGTTACAATTTTTCTGCAGGATAGATTGACAGAAAGTGAATTCAAAGCCAGGAGCCTGATTAACAATAGATTCTCCAATAGTATAAGTGACATATGATAAGGCCTTGAGCAGGATAATAGTATTGAGAATCAGAAGAAGGGATGCATGTGATGTTATAAAAGAAATTCTGTAAGATTTTGTGACTGATTAGACATCAAGGTGAATAAAAGGAAGAACTAGTGATTGATCCCCAGGCTCAAATCTTCTATCAACCGCCATTTCTGGCTTGACTAATTGGATAGATGGTAATGTTCCTTACTAAAATAGGAAGTACAGGAGGAAGATCTGTTTAGGAGATTTTAGGGTTGGTGGAGGAGAAAGAAGAGACAATATACTCTATCCTGGACATGTGAAGAGTTTCCAGAAGGAAGGAGTTGGTAAGAGTGTGGAATGCATCAGGAAAGACCAGTCAGATGTAGACTGCAAAGTGCCCATTTGGATTGAACAGTTAGAAGATTTTGGTGTTCTTCCTGGAAGTTGGGAAGGAAGAAAGTAGAGATTGTCAGTGCAAAGTTCTTCGGAAACAAGTGTAGCTGTGAAAGGCAGTAGATGAGTAGAACAGTGGCTAAAGGAGGCACCTGCCCTACACCTTTTATTTTACCATGGAATTCACGGGAGTTCATATTGTCTCCTAAACTGGAGTGCAACTTTTCTGAGGCCAGATACTATGTCGTGGTTTCCTGGATGAACTGAGTGGTCACTTGGTTCTTGAAGCCCTAAAATTTTACTAGTTTCTAATCCTCCACAGTGTCTATAATTATCCTGGTACTTAGGCAGTAGCATTCAATTAAATAGTTGTTGAACTGAATACTGTGGATGGGTGACTCACAACACTAAACTGCATTATTCAAGATGTCAGTGCCTCAATTTCCTCCTCATCAACAGCAATTATGACTGGCGTTCTTTTAATAGTAAATTGAACATGGAAACATTGTCCTTGCTGTCAAGAAACATTCACATTCATCTACTTAATGAAAAAGCCAGTCTACCTTTCTTCCTAGAAATATTATGAGGAGTAGCTCATATATGAGGGCTAGCACACGCATAAGGCACTGGAGACAACCAATACACAAAATCTCCCTTCATATATTATGCACTCTGGGTAGGTATGACCACGAGTCAGCTAACCACACAAGATGCTTTTAGGTCTGGCAAGTGGGATGGAAAGCTCACTGCATCAGTCTCTTCTGTGAGTGCCTGCACGCTTTCTGGTTTCAGGCTGGAAACGTCCTGTGGTGTGTCTGGCCTGGCCAAACCCAGGAAGTACTGAACTTATTAAAATTTAAAAACAAACCAAAGTTGTTTGGAACCTACAAAAAATTCACATTGCATCTGAGGGCGAAGGCTTGGATTCATTTCTGATTTGACATGAGCACCATACATCAGGAAAACACAAACAGTGCAGGATAATTTCATGAAAGGGCTACACCCTTGCATTCAGTCTTATGACAGTCTTGCAAGGCAGCTCCTGTGCAGAGCCTAGAGGAATTTCGTGAAGCCCTCCCTCTTCTTTCAATTCCTTTTTTATTAGGTTGCCATAGAAATTTGTAGTTGTGAACAAACGTTTAGGCAGTTTTGACATGGACATTCTGAAGCAGAGCTGGGGGTATCTTGCTTGGGCTCCACCAGCCTGTGGAGGCGGGTTTAGTTCTGGCCCTGTATTTGGATGGATCTGGCCTATGGTGGGCCCCTGGGCAGTCCCCAATCCCACCTGTTTCTTATAAAGATCTGGATCACCCATGGGCAACCCATGAGCCTCTGAGAATGGGTAATCAGGAGTTGGCTAAATCAAGCTGATGACCAAAAATGAACCTAGTAGTCAGGAACGAAGCTTCTGGAACAACCCACAGGGTGTGATTAGGCTATAAATTAAATTTAGATCATAGAAAAGAATTATAGAATTATTGAGACCTGGAAGTAACCAAGCAAGTATGAAACTCCCCTCCCCTATTTTTTTGCATGAGGGAAGTGAGGCACGGAGATTTTTACATGAATTATCCAAAGTCAACAGCAGTTACTGATGCAGCCAGAACAAAGAACCATGAGCTGACCTCCTTGCTCTTTTTCAGTCAATGTGCATGTGCACACACGCACACACACACACACACACACACAACTTCTACATGTTATTTTTAAAATAATTTAGAGTTCTGTAGAGATGTACAGAAATAAGCTCTTTAGTATATAAAGGTTCATTTAAGTGAATTGTCTCTTTTCCCTAATCCTGACACACTCACTTGTATATAGTTTGGAAGTTATAAGAGGTAGATAAATTAATTTACATAATGTTATAATGGCATTTTAAGGAGGAAAGGATTGGGAACGCTTGTCTTTTAAGCTCAAAGTAGTTAAACAATATCACTTGACCTGAGGTAGCCCAGAATAAGGTCAATCAGGAAAAGACATGAAGTCACCAAGACAGAATTCACCTGAGAATCTTCCATAATGCTGTATGATAGATAGGCCTAGCATCCTTGCACTGAGAAGGAAACAGCTTCCCTGACCCAGGCATGTTAGGATTGACTTGTGCTGGGGAAGTGGCTGTGCTGGTGAATCCATAGAGCCCAGGACAATTTTGATTCAGAATACCTTACACTGGTGTACCACAAAGAATTGCTACATTTTGAGCAGTGGCCAATTTCAGTAGCAGCAGCACTGACCTGAGCAAGAGACTGCTACCAAACCACATTTCCAAGGGGAGCCAAGGTTAGGAGAGCTACCACACAAAATTGTGACTTTCGTATTCATAGCTATAGCAAGTGGATGCCAGGGACTTTCTGAGCTTGTGGTTGCAGAAATAGGACTGCTAGGATTTCGGAGGAGGCAACAGCAAGCTTTGGCTTTATCAATGATACTAGCGACAAAATGAGAGATGAAGGATGTCTCTTTAGACTATTAGTTTTAGTAGTATCTTCAGTCTCTGGCTTTAATGACAACAATTGTAGGAGGGTGAGGCGTCTCAAGCAACTAGTCTGGGCAGTGAACATGGAATCCTTCAGCCTCATCTTCCTTGCATCTCATCTGTTGAAGGGCCAGCAATCAGGGCTAGCTCTTTGAACATGAGTAAACACCCAAGGAGATTCTTGGGTATCAGGGGAAAGAGGGTGGAGAGAAGACTGGACTTCTTGGGACACCACTGCCCAATGGCATTGTGTGTACTCCTGGCTGTTAAGGCAGGTTGTACCAGTTTAAAAATTTTCCTTAAGCCCATGACATTTAAATTCAACAACTTTTTATTTCTTCTAATTTAAAGCCTGAGTAATGTGTCCTAGCTTTTCCTGAAGTATGAGGACCCAGTAACTCTTCAAGAGCTTGCTTTCTCTTTTCTTTTCTTTTTTCTTTTCCTTTCTTTCTTTCTTTTCCTTTCTTTCTTTCTTTCTTTCCTTTCTTCTCTTTCTTTCTTTCTTCTTTCATTCTTCTTTCTCTTTCTTTCTTTCCTCTTTCTTTCTTTCTTTCTCTTGCTTTCTCTTACTTTCTTCTTTCTTTCTGTCTCTTTCTCTTTCTTTCTTTCATTCTTTCTTTCTTTCTCTCTCCCTCTCTCTCTTTCACTTTCTCATAAATGGTTTCAGTGTACTTCAACAATCCCAAAAATCTTTCTTCTTCCTGCATTCGGCACTGTCTCTTTTAGTAAAGGAAATTCTTCTTTAAAGTGATTCAAACGTTCAGTACAGTTCCCAGCTCCTTGAATTCACAAATGGAGCATAATGTGCTTTCCAGGGCCACTTTCCAAAGAGAACCTTGTGGTGGACGTTATACAAATTCTCCCCGAGATGAAGGAAGCCTTTTGCTCACAGCTATTTTTTCCCTTGTCACTGATAGACAATTTCTCTTTATTAACATTAGTTTTCATACAAGTTTTTTAGGCCTTAATAAAGGAAAAGCATATATTTTAAAGCCTGTGTCATTCTTCCAGTCTTGAGCATTTACATCACATGTAATCTACTCTGTGAAGCCCTTTCCAGAAACCTCATTTCTCAGCCAAAATAATTTATTTCCCCCACTTTTCCCCATGGTATTTTATTCTTGCCATCAGACACAATAACAGTATAGGCTTATCTCTTTCTCCTACACAATCAGCTGTCATATAGTAGATGTCTCAAAAAAATCTTGTTGAATTTATTGAATGTACATAATATCTAAAAATATGGAATTAATTTTAAATTTCAAGGATCACATAATTGGTCAGGAGTCTCTGCCTTGAAGAACCAGTAAATTATTTAGAATGTAAGGATTTGTGGAATGTGGAGCCAGATTTGTCAACTTTATGGCTTCCTACCTGTGTAATTGGGAAAATCATCATTGTCACATTGAGAGTTATTTTCTTACCTTTAAAATGATAATAGCATATGTCTCACCTGCCACTTAGGGTATCTGTGGCAGGTGAGATTAAAAACATATTGTAATATATATGAAGGCATGTTGTAAATAGTAACATACCATTTAAAATTATTAGAATCATTTTATTTTTTCATATATTTTTATAACTCTACATGTAACCACTTTATTATTTCAGTCTTTAAAATGCAGAAAGGCTAAAGGCCAAAAAAGGAAATGCAGATGTATATATTTTCACCCATTTGATGCTAATATGTTATCCTCTATGAAAAAAGTATTTGATTTAAAATAATAACATTATAAACTTTTAATAAATGCTTTGCAATCTATTGGCAATATTTCACAGCTTTTATCATAGCTCAGCTATTGTCTGAAAGTTGCCACGTGGGAATTTCTTCTTTTAAATTTGCAATGATACAGAATTGTAAAGTCAGAGACTTCAGGATATCGTCCAAACTCAGCCTTCTCCTTCTTCATAGGGATGCATGACCATGATATGATGGCCTGTTCTTTTATTTACAAAAAAAATCCCCAAAGAAGAGTCTTCTATGGCATTACTCATAGGATCTAGTATTTTTTCCAACTTTTGGAATTAGAAAGTTCTTCAATTGTAGTCCAAATCCACTATTATGAAGTCTATTTCTTCTTGTTTTAACCTCAGCTGAGATGCCAAGGCACTGCTTACTACTCTATCTTAAATTTTCTTTCATATGCTGGAAGAAAGTTAGGTAATTGATCCAAACTTTACAATCCAAATCACAAAGGCGGTCATTTGATCCTCTTAAATTAAGCCTTTAAAAATCTCATTTTATTTATTTCTTCTCAATTCCCTCTACTTCTTCTAGAACTGTTAGAAAGTATGCAATTTGAAACAGGACATAACACAAGTAAAATCATCCCACTATGTTTCAGTGAAGTGAAAATAGTAATGGAGAAGGAAACTGGTCTTCCAGTCTCAGTCCTGCTCAAAACATGCTGCTTTCCCCTAGATGAGCCAATTTACGTCTTTAGAACTCAATTTTTCTGAACATGAAAGATGCTAGTGTACTGGATTCCTCCCATTGATATTGTTCACTTATGGCTTGAGAGTAGATAGGGGACATCTATAAAAATTCTAAGATTCAAGGACATCCTTCCCAGGACCCAGAACATTCTAGTTGAATTCTTTGATTTCTAAATAAAAGAATATATGAATAAATAAATAGGTAGACAGGTAGGTAAGTAGATGATAGATAGATAGATGATAGATAGATAGATGATAGATAGATAGATAGATAGATAGATAGATAGATAGATAGATAGATGATAGGTAGATACACAGACAGACAATAGAGTAGTTCAAGGGTTTCCAATACACTTAAAAAAAGAGAAAAGGAAAATATCTCTGTGTATATAATATGTCCTGGCAACTACATATAGTTTGGTGACTATATAAGTGTTATTTTCAAAATTATGTACAAGTTCATGTTTAATAGTCAAACATCAGCTTTCTGATGATGAGTTTGAGGTTTTTGGGCTATTCTTATGGAAAAGATGTAAATTTACAAGGAACCACTGGAAATGAAGTTTTAAAATCATATGCATATGTAGAGGAGTTAGTGTCCAGAAAGAGAAAAGAGACAGTCTTGTTCGGCTCCACATCTACTTCTAATTCACAGGATTCAGCTAACAATGACAAGTGATGTCTACTTCTACCACAGTGTAATAATATATATTTTTAGAATACTCTCTGCTTCAGGAACTTCATTGTTAGAAAATGCAAATAATAGCTTTTAAAGAAAGAAATGACTTAGTGATTAGGGTATAAGATGGGTGGAACTCACTAGGCCATATTCTGGTGGAGCTAGGGAAGTCTCAGATACAATTCCTTGAGACAAGTCTTTACCACCTCTAGAATAAAGTTCAAACCCCTCAATATGGCAACTTGGCCATGCTGTAATTATTTATTTTGTTCCCTTCATCAATTTTCTAAACTTGAAGTTTCTACAATACTCAATGGAATTCATTTATCTGAGCCTTTGCACCTTTTATTTTCTCAGATTTGAATGCCTTACTTCCAACCCCCTTGACATCCTGCTACACTATTTGCTAGTCAAACAGGACTGAGATCTATCAATATCACATTCACTTGTTCATCTATTCATTCAACACATGTATTTCAAACATCTGTTATTCCAAGATGAGAATGTAAAGTGAATTATACACATCTCCTGCCCTTGAGCATCTTACAACATAGAAAGGGGAAAGAGACATGTAAATTAATATATTCAATACAACATTATAGAGACTGAGATGAGGTTAAGACAAAATGTGGGCCAAAAGGAAGAAGTGATTAACCTCAGATGAAAAACTGAGCAGGTGTTGCTTCCAAAAATGGATGTGTTTACCAAACAGGTTTTGGGAAGTGTAGAAGAAGGCAATCCGGCAGAAATACATTGGGAACAATAAGAGCAAACACACAGAAGTAGGAAATAGCTCAGTAAGAAAATTTATGTAGTAAGAGTATATATTGTGATAGAATGTGGTAAGATAAATGACTGGAAATGTTGGGAAAACAAAGGAAGGAGCTTGAACTTTTGTTTTACAGTGGAGATCAATAACTTGAACAGACTTGTGTTTTAGAAAGAGCACTGTGGCTACAGATCAGAGTATGGATTGAAGAGATAAAAAACCGGATGCAAAAAATATAATTAATAGATTATTATAGCCATCCATGTGAATACGGTGAAGGCCTGAATGAGAATAAAATGGTGGGGATAAACAAGAGGGGAAAGATTTTGAGATATAAGGAAGCATTATTTTTAGGTCATGGTCAATGAAGGATGTGAGAAGTTATGTGAAATTTAGGTCTATTGCCTAGGTGCTTAGGTCAATGGTCATACTATTCACTGAATTAGGTAACACGAACATAGCAAGTTTAGTGGGTGGAGAAGTAGGTATCTTTTGGGGACATGTTGGGGTAACTTCAGCACATTAAGATGAAGATTCTAACTATAGATACTCTCTAGAGCTCAGAAGAGAGATTTCTTCCAAAAATGTATTATTGAGAATTGCCAGCATGGTATTATTTTATGTCAGGGCAGTAGATGATATAGAATTGGAATAGAAGACAGTCTAGCAAGAGTCCTGCACACCACCACTATTTAAGAAGAAGAGAAAGGGAAGCCATCAAAAGACATTGAAAAGAAATGAACAGAAATAGGAGAACCAGGCAGAAAGTATCTCATGAGTCATTAGTGGAAAACTATTCAAAATCATGAATTACTAAAATCATTCATGAATGAAAGAGGAAACATGACTACTGACCTTGAAGAAATATGGAATGCAATGAACAAATGTATGTCAAAAAATCAGATGTGTATATAAAATGGATGAAGTTGTAGAAAAATAAAGTTATAACAAATAACTAAAGAAGAAATAAAAAAACTGAATAGACCTATTACAAGTAAGCAGATTGAGTCAGTGATCAAAAGAACTTCCCACAAAGAAAAGCCTAGGATCAGATCATTTCTCTGGTGAATTCTACCAAATGCTTTAAAAAGAATTAACTCTTCCAAAAAGAGAAGAGGGAAAAACACTTTTTAATTTATTCCATGTTGTCAGCATTACCCTGAATAATAAAAAGGGCATCATATTAAAACTACAGATAAATATCTTTTATAAATATAGATGCAAAAATCCTCAAGCTAATGCAAGCAAATTGAATACAACAGCAAATAAAAAGATTTATACACCATGACCAGGTGAGATTCATCTCAGAAATGTAAAGTTAATTCAACATATGAAAATAAATCAATGCATTACTTCATATTAAGATAAAGGAAAACACGTATGGTCGATTCAATGGATGACAAAAGGGCATTTGACAAAATCCAGCACACTTTCAAGATAAAAACATGCATCAAATTAAGAAGAGAAGGAAAAGTCTTCAACCTGACAACAGGCACTTACGAAAAACTCGAAGCTAACATCTTACTTAGTAGTAGAAACTGAATGCTTTTCTCATAAGATCAGAAGCAAGATGGAGATGTTGCTTTCACCACTTCCTTTCACCATTAAGTGGAAGAGTCTAGACAGAGAAATTAAGGAATAAAAAGAAATAAAATGCATCAACATTGGAAAGATAGAAGTAAAACCATCTCTATTTGAGGATGACTCTCTCTCTCTCTCTACACACACACACACACACACACACGTATACACACAATACTCCTAAAGAATCCACAGAAAAACTATCAAAGCTAATCCAGCAGGTTTGTAGGACACAAGATAACACACATGAAAACAAATTTTAATTTTATACACTAACAAGAAACAATCTGAAATAAAATTTTAAAAAACAATTTAATTTACAGTAACATCAAAAACAATATAATACTGATGAATACATTTAACTATGAAAGGAAAGATTTGTACACTGAAAACTATAAAATGTTGTTAAAAGAAATTAAAGAAGACCTAAATAAATGAAAATGTATCTATGTTCATGGATTAGAAGACTTGATATTGTTAAGATGGCAATACTTCTCAAATTAATCTGGAGATTCAACAAAATCTTACCAAAATTATAACTGAATTTTTTATAGAAATGGGGAAATTAATCCTAAGATTTATATGGAATTGTAAGGGACCCAGAATAGCCAGGCAATCCTGAAAAAGAAAACTAACTTGGAATACTCACACTTCTGAATTTCAAATGCTGCTCAAAAGCTACAATAATCAAGCGTGTTTTGCTAGCATAAGGATAAATAATAAAATGTAATTGAAAGTTCAAAAATAAATTATATTTCAATAAGTGTGCCAAGAGTATTCAACCGGAAAAGAAAAGTCTTTCAAACAAATATTGTTGGGAGAACTGATTACCCACATGAAAGAAATAAAATTGGATTCCTCTTTTGCATAATATTAAAAAATTGACTCAAAGTGCATCAAAGACCTAAATATAAAAGCTAAACCTATACAATCTTTATAATAAAACAGAGGTATAAATCTTCATGATTTTGGCTTAGGCAATGGTTTCTTATATACGACACTAAAAGCAATAGGTGTAAACAAAGAAAAAAATACGTGAATTTGACTTCATTAGAATCAAAACTTTTGTGTTCCCAAAACACTCTGAAGAAAGTGAAGAGAAACCCACATAATGGGAGAAAACATTTGCAAATCATATATACGTGTTCATATCCAGGGCATATAAAGTACTGTTACAACTAAACAGTAACAAGACAATCCAATTAAAAATGAGCAAAGTATTTGAATATACCTTACTACAAAGAAGATATTCAAATAGCCAACAGATGCTTGAAAAAATGCTCAGCAGCATTAGTTTTTAAGTGAGAAATAGATACAAACCACAATGCAATACTACTTCACACTCACTAGGATGGTGATAATTAAAAAACAAATAACAGGCTGGGTGTGGTGGCTCACACCTGTAATCCTAGCACTTTGGGAGGCCAAGGCAGGCGGATCACCTGAGGTCAAGAGTTCAAGACCGGCCTGGCCAACATGGCAAAACCCCACCTCTACTAAAAATACAAAAATTAGCCGGACATGGTAGCAGGCACCTGTAATCCCAGCTACTTGGGAGGCTGAGGCAAGAGAATCGCTTGAATCTGGGAGGTGGAGATTGCAGTGAGCTGAGGTTGTGCCACTGCACTCCGACCTGGGTGACAGAGTGAGATTCCATCTCAAAAAACAAAAACAAAAACAAAACAAAACAAAAACAAATAACAAAACAATTGTTTCTGAGGATGCAGAGAAATTGGCACCCTCATACATTGTTGGTGGAGTTATAAAATGGTACAACTGCTGTGGACAATGTTTTGGCAGTTCCTCAACAGTTGGGCAGTTCTTCAAGGAGATAAACATAGATTAACAAGATGATCCTAAGATTATATTCTTAAGTATATACATAAGATAATGGAAAACATACATTGATACAAAAACTTGTATCTGCATATTTTAGTTACATTATTCACAATAGCCAAAATGTGAAAATAGCCCAAATGTCCTTCAAATGACAGAGTAAAAGAAAAGGTGTGGTATATCCATAGAATGGAATATTATTCAGCCATAAGAAGGAATAAACCACTATATCATAGCGCATGGATGAAACTTGAAAATATTATGCTAAGCGAAAAAGCCAGTTGCAAAAGGTCATATAACTCCATTGATATGACATATCCATCAGAGGCAAATCCATAGAGATAGAAAGTAGATTAGTGGTTGTCAGAGGATGAGAGGAGGAGGGAATAGGGAGTACCACCAATAGATACAGGGTTTTTTTTTGGAGTGATGAGAATGTTCTGGAGTAAGATAGTAGTGGTGGTTGCCCAACCTTGTGAATACACTAAGAACCACTGAATTATACAATTAAAAATGATGAATTTTGTTGTATGTGAATATCTCATAAAAATTGCATTTTCCTAATAACTAATGATTTTGAACATCTTTTTGTGTGCTTGTTTGCTATCAGTATATCTTCTTTGATGAAGTGTTTGGTCAAATATTTTGATGAGTTTTATTGAGTTATTGGATCTCTTATTGACTCATGACTGCTCTTTATGTATTTTGAATATAAGTTCTTAAAAGATGTATGTTTTGGAGTTATTTCCTCTCAGTCCCTTTCTCCTGGTATTGATTAATCCTTATCAACTTGTCTGTTACACTGAGGGAGACTCTGCCCCCTGCACTGGCCCTTTGTTCTCGGGAGTATTGAGTAGAGATCCCTGGAAAGAAGTTTCTGGTGGCCAGGCACGGTGGCTCACGCCTGTAATCCCAGCACTTTCAGAGGCCAAGGCGGGTGGATCACCTGAGGTCAGTAGTTCAAGACCAGCCTGGTCATCATGGTGAAACTCCATCTCTACTAAAAATACACACACACACAAAATCAGCCAGGCATGGTGGTGGGCACCTGTAATCCCAGCTACTTGGGAGGCTGAGGCAGGAGAATCTCTTGAACCTGGGAGGCGGAGGTTGCAATGAGCCAAGACTATGCCATTGCACTCCAGCCTGGACAACAAAAACAAAACTCTGTCCCAGAAAAAAAAAAAAAAAGAAGAAGAAGAAGAAGTTTGTGAGTGAGTGCTAAGGCCCTTTATGCTTGGACTCCCAGCTATTATGAACAAATATGCCAGCCCACACTCTGCCCTTTAAAATTTCTTATAATGTTAACAGAGTTCTTCCCACTGATTTGAATGATGGCCATTTCTGTCTTTCATCCTCTGCCAAAAAGAAAAGAATTTATGAGTCCTATTTATCCTCAAAAGGTCTTGTCACTCTGGGGAATTCTGATCATTTAGCTGCCATGAAAGCTCAGGTCTCTGATAGGCTCAATAAAATAGATGATTTAAGTATTTTATTATTGTTATTATTATTTGCAGATTATCCAGGTTTTTCTCAATGGTAGGGTAGGAATAATGTACACTTGAGGCTTTCTATATTCTTATGTAGAAACATAACCTTCCAACTCTTCTTAATTTAATTGTGGTGATTTGTGCCTTCCAAAGAGTTTGTCCATTTCAACTAAGTTTTCAGATTGACAGGCATAAATCTCTTCCTGATATTCCTTAACATACCCTGTCTATAGGATATGCAGTGGTGATCCCTATTTCATTTCTGATATTGGCAATCTGTTTCTCTATTTTCGCGATTAACCTGCTTAGGTATTTATCAGCTTTGTTGATATTATAAAGGAACATTTTTATTCTTTTTTCTATTGTGCATCTTTTATATTGATTTTTGAAATTTTATTTTTTATGTGCTTCCTTCTACTTACTTTGCATTTAATTTGTTGATTTTCTAGTTTTGTGGCTCACTTCTTTTCTAACATGCATATTTAAAGTATAAATTTCCCTCTTAATACTGCTGAAGCAGCATCTCACAGATTTTGATACGTCGTGTTTCATTTTTTTTAACTTTTATTTTAGGTTCATGGGTACATGTGCAGGTTTGTTATATAGGTAAATTGTGTTCATAGGGGTTTGGTGTACAGACTATTTCATCACCCAGGTAATAAGCATAGTACCTGATAGGTAGGTAGTACCTGATAGTAGTTATTCTTTTTGGTTTCTTTTTTGTTGTTTTTGAGACGGAGTTTCACTCTTGTTGCCCAGGCTGGAATGCAATGGCGCGATCTCGGCTCACTGCAACCTCCACCTCCCGGGTTCAAGCAATTCTCCTGCCTCAGCCTCCTGAGTAGCTGGGATTACAGGCATGCACCATCACACCCAGCTAATTTTGCATTTTTAGTAGAGATGGGGTTTCACCATGTTGGTCAGGTTGGTCTTGAACTCCAGACCTCAGGTGATCTGCCCACCTCTGCCTCCCAAAGTGTTGGGATTAAAGGCTTGAGCCACTGTGCCCGGCCCTGATAGGTAGTTTTTCAATTCTCACCCCCCTCCCAGTCTCCACCCTCAAGTAGGCCCTGGTATCTGTTTTTCCCTCCTCTGTGTCCATGTGTACTCAATGTTTACCTTACACTTATGAGTGAGAGTATGTGGTATTTGGCTTTCAGTTCCTGTGTTAGTTTGCTTAAGTTAATGATCTCCGGCTCTGTCTATGTTGCTGCAATGGACATGATCTTACTCTTTTTTATGGCTGCATAGTATTCCATGGTGTATATGTACTACATTTTATTTATCCGGCCTACCATTCATGGGCATTTAGGTTGATTCCATGTCTTTGCTACTGTGAATAGTGCTGTGATGAATATACACATACAGGTGTCTTTATGGTAGAAATACTTATATTCCTTTGGGTATATACCCAGTAATGGGATTGCTGGGTTGAATGATAGTTCTAAGTTCTTTGAGAAATCCCTAATTACTTTCCACAATAGCTAAACTAATTTACATTTCCACCAGCCAGGTATAAGCATTCCCTTTTACCTGCAACCTCACCAGCATCTATTATTTTATGACTTTTTAGTAATAGTCATTCTGCCTTGTGTAAGATGGTATCTCGTTGTGGTTTTGATTCACATTTCTTTAATGATTAGTGATATTGAGTATTTTTTCATATGCTTGTTGGCCGTATGCATAATTTTTTTTTGGGGGGGGGAAGTGTCTGTTTACGTCCTTTGCCCACTTTTTTATGGGGTCATTTGTTGTTTGCTTGTTAATTTGTTTAAGTTCCTTACAGGTGCTGGATATTAGTCCTTTGTCAGATGCATAGTTTGCAAAATTTTTCTCTCATTCTGTAGTTTGTCTGTTTACTTTTTTGATAGTTTCTTTTGCTGTGCAGAAGCTGTTTAGTTTTATTAGGTCCCATTTGTCAATTTGTTGTTGTTGTTGTTGTTGCAATTGCTTTTGGCATCTTCATCGTGAAATCTTTGCCATTCCCTATTTTCAGAATAGTATTTCCCAGGTTATCTTCCAGGGTTTTTATAGTTTTAGGTTTTTTATTTAAGTCTTTAATCAATCTTGAGTTGGTTTTTATATATGGCGTAAGGAAGGGGTCCAGTTTCAATCTTCTGCATACGGGTAGCTGGTTAGCTCAGCAACATTTATTGAATAGGGAGTCCTTTCCCCACTGCTTGTTTTTGTCTATGTGTTAGTCTGTTCTTACACTGCTAATAAAGACATACCTGAGACTGGGTAATTTACAAAGGAAAGAGATTTAATTGACTTACAGTTCCACACGGCAGGGGAGGCCTCATAATCCTGGTGAAAAGTGAAGGGGAAGAAAGACACATCTCACTTGGCAGCAGGCAAGAGAGCTTGTGCAGGGGAACTCCCATTTATAAATGCATCAGTGCTCATAAGACTCATTTACTACCACAAGAACAGTATGGGGGAAACCACTCCCATGATTCAATTATCTCCACCTGGCCCCACCCTTGACAAATGGGGTTTATTACCATTAAAGGTGAGATTTTTGGGGGGACACAGCCAAACAGTATCAGTCGACTTTGTTGAAGATAAGATAGCTGCAGGTGTGAGGCTTTATTTCTGGGCTCTCTATTCTGTTCCATTGGTCTAGGTGTCTGTTTTTGTACCACTACCATGCTGTTTTGGTTACTGAAGACTTGTAGTATTTGAAGTCATGTAATGCGGTGCTTCCAGCTTTGTTTTTGTTTTTGTTTTTGTTTTGGCTTGGATTACTTTGGCTATTTGTACTCTTTCTTGGTTCCATATAAATTTTAAATATTTTTTTCTAATTCTATGAAGAATATCATTGGCAATTTGATAGGAATAACATTGATTCTGTAAACTGTTTTGGGGAGCATGGCCACATTAACAATATTGATTCTTACTATCTGTAATCATGTAATGTTTTTTCATTTGTTTGTGTCATCTCTGATTTCTTTCAGGAGTGTTTTGTAATTCTCATCGTAGATATCTTTCACCTTTCTGGTTACCTGTATTCTTAGGTATTTTATTCTTTTTGTGGTTTTTGTGAATGTGATCACATTCTTGATTTGGCTGTCAGCTTGGATGTTGTTGGTGTGTACAAATACTACCAATTTTCATACATTGATTTGTATGCTAAAATTTTGCTGAAGTTGTTTATCAGATCTGGGAGCCTTTCACAGAGAATATGGGTTTTTCTAGGTAGAGAATCACATAATCTGCAAACAGATAGTTTGACGTCTTCTCTTCCTATTTGGATGTCTTTTATTTTTTTCTCGTGCCTGATTGCTCTGATTAGAGCTTCCAGTACTAGATTGAATAGGAGTGGTAAGAGAGAATATCCTTGTCTTGTTCTGGTTTTCAGAAGAAATACTTCCAGTCTTTGCCCATTTGGCTGTAGGTTTGTCATAGATGGCTCTTACTATTTAGAGATATCTTCCTTCAATGCATAGTTTATTGTGGGTTTTTAACTTGAAGAGATGTTGAATTTTATCAAAAGCTTTTTCTGCACCTATTGAGATGATCATGTGTTGGTTGGTTTTAGTTCTGTTTATGTGATGAATCACATTTACTGATCTGTATATGTTGAACCAACCTTATATCCCAGGGATAAAACCTACTTAATTATGGTGGATTAGTTTTTCATATGCTGCTAGATTTGGTTTGTTAGTATTTTGTTGAGGATTTTTGCATCTATGTTCATCAAGGATATTAGCCTAAAGTTTTCTTTTTTTGTTGTGCCTCCACCAGGTTTTGGTGTCAGAATGATGCTAGCCTCATAGAATGAATTAAGGAGAAGGCCCTCCTTTTCAACTTCTTGGAAAAGTTTTAGTAGGAATGGTACCAGCTCTTGTTTATATATCTGGTAGAATTCATCTGTGAATTCATCTGGTCTGAGGCTTTTTCTGGTTGGTGAGCTTTTTGCTACTGATTTAATTTTGGAACTCATTATTTGTCTGTTTGGGGTTTCAATTTCTTCCTGGTTCTATCTTGGGGGGTTGTATATGTTCATGAATTTATCAATTTCATTAGGTTTTCTAGTTTGTGTGCATAGAGATGTTCATAAGTCTCTGAGGGTTTTTTGTATTTCTGTGGGTTTGGTGGTAATGTCCTATTTGTCACTTCTGATTGTGTTTATTTGAATCTTCTCTCTTTTCCTTTATTAGTCTAGCTAGTATTCTATCAATCTTATTTACTCTTTCAAAAAACCAACACCTCCTGGATTTATTGATCTTGTGTATGGTTTTTTGCATCTTAATTTCATTCAGTTCAGCTCTGATTTTGGCTATTTCTTGTCTTCTGCTAGCTTTGGCTTTAGTTTGATCTTACTTTTCTAGTTTTTCTAGGTGTGATGTTAGGTTGTTAACTTGAGATCTTTCTAACTTTTGATGTTAGAGTTTAGCATTGCAAACTTTCCTCTTAACGCTGCTTTGGCTATGTCCCAAAAATTCTGGTATATTGTAATTTGTTCTCATTAATTTAAAATTTCTTGATTTCTGCCTTAATTTTTTTGCTTACCCAAAAGTCATTCAGGAGCAGATTGTTTAATGTCCATGTTTATTATGTGGTTTTGAGTGATCTCCTTAGTATTGATTTTTATTTTTATTGTGCTGTGGTCCATCAGTGTGGTTGGTACTATTTGGGTTTTTTTGCATTTGCAGATAATTGTGTTATGGTCAAATGTGTTGTCAATTTTAGAGTATGTGCCATGTGCAGGTGAGAAGAATATATATTTTGTTGTTTTGGGATAAAAAGTTCTGTAGATATCTGTTAGGTCTACTTGGTCAAGTGTCAAGTTCAGGTCCTGAATATCTTTTTTAGTTTTCTGCCTCAATGATCCGTCTAATACCATCAGTGGGGTGTTGAAGTCTCCCATTATGATTGTGTGATTATCTAAGTCTCTTTGTAGATCTCTAAGAACTTATCTTATAAATCTGGGCATGCTTGTCTTGGGTACATATATATTTAGGATAGTTAGGTTTTCTTGTTGAATTGAACCCTTTACCATTATGTATGAAATGCCGTTCTTCATCTTTTTTGAACATTGTTGGTTTAAAGTCTGTTTTGTCTAAACTTAGAACAGCAACCCCTGCTTTTTTGTTTTCTGTTTGCTCAGTCAATTTTTCTCCATTCTTTTACTTTGAGTCTCTGCATGTCATTGCATGTGAGATAGGTCTCTTGAAGACAGTACACATTTGGGTCTTGCTTCTTTATCCAACTTACCACTCTGTGCCTTTCAATTTTATCTCATTTGCATTCAAAGTTCATATTGAGCATGTGTCTTTATAGCAGCATGATTTATAATCCTTTGGGTATATACCCAGTAATGGGATGGCTGGGTCAAATGGTATTTCTAGTTCTAGATCCTTGAGGAATTGCCACACTGTCTTCCACAATGGTTGAACCAGTTTACAGTCCCACCAACAGTGTAAAAGTGTTCCTATTTCTCCACATCCTCTCTAGCACCTGTTGTTTCCTGACTTTTCAATGATTGCCATTCTAACTGGTGTGAGATGGTATTTCATTGTGGTTTTGATTTGCATTTCTCTGATGGCCAGCGATGATGAGCATTTTTTCATGTGTCTTTTGGCTGCATAAATGTCTTCTTTTGAGAAGTGTCTGTTCATATCCTTTGCCGACTTTTTGATGGGGTTGTTTGTTTTCTTCTTGTAAATTTGTTTGAGTTCTTTGTAGATTCTGGATATTAGCCCTTTGTCAGATGAGTAGATTGCAAAAATTTACTCCCATCCTGTAGGTTGCCTGTTCACTCTGATGGTCATTTCTTTTGCTGTGCAGAAGCTCTTTAGTTTAATTAGATCCCATTTGTCAATTTTGGCTTTTGTTGCTATTGCTTTTGGTATTTTAGACATGAAGTCCTTGCCCATGCCTATGTCCTGAATGGTATTGCCTAGGTTTTCTTCTAGGGTTTTTATGGTTTTAGGTCTAACATGTAAGTCTTTAATCCATCTTGAATTAATTTTTGTATAAGGTGTAAGGAAGGGATCAAGTTTCAGATTTCTATATATGGCTAGCCAGTTCTCCCAGCACCATTTATTAAATAGGGAATAGTTTCCCCGTTTCTTATTTTTGTCAGATTTGTCAAAGATCAGATGGTTGTAGATGTGTGGTATTATTTCTGAGGGCTCTGTTCTGTTCCATTGGTCTATACGTATGTTCATTGCGGCACTATTCACAATAGCAAAGACTTGGAACCAACCCAAACATCCATCAATGATAGGCTGGGTTAAGAAAATGTGGCACATATACACGATGGAATACTATGCAGCCATAAAAAAGGATGAGTTAATGTCCTTTGTAGGGACATGGATGAAGCTGGAAACCATCATTCTCAGCAAACTATCGCAGGGACCAAAAACCAAACACCACATGTTCTCACTCATAGGTGGGAATTGAACAATGAGAACACTTGGACACAGGAAGGGGAACATCACACACCAGGGCCTGTCGTGGGGTGGGGGAAGGGGGAAGGGATAGCATTAGGAGATATACCTAATGTAAATGACAAGTTAATGGGTGCAGCACACCAACATGGCACATGTATACATATGTAACAAACCTGCACATTGTGCGCATGTACCCTAGAACTTAAAGTATAATTTAAAAATGTATAGAACTATATATATCATATAAAAATTAATTTTAAAAATCAGGATTAGCTATATGAATATCAGATAAGATTTCATAGCAAAGAAAATCATCATAATCAGAGAGGGGCATTACATAATGATAAGCAGGTTGATCAACGAAGAAGGCATAGTGATTCTAAATGTTTATGCATCAAACAACAGAGCTTGAAAATATGTCAAAATTAAATTGGTAGAACTAACACTGAAAATAGACATGCCAACAACTAGAGATGGAGACTTCAACAACCTCTCCCAACAACTGACAGAACAACTAGGGAGATAATCAACAAGGATGTAAAAAAAAATCAACACCACAGTCAAGCAACAAGATTTAATGGACATTTATAGAACGCTTCCCCCAACAACAGCAGAACTCTAATGGCAACAGAATATATTTTGAGACAATATTCTGGGCTGTAAAACAAACCTTAACAAATTTAAAAGTTGTGAAATTATAGAGCATGTTCTCTACAATATAATCAAACTAGAAATCAAGTAACAGAAAAATAAACAGGAAAAATCTACAAACATTGAAACTAAATAGCACACTTCTAAATAATCCATAGGTCAAGGAGGAAGTCTGAAAGGAAATAAAAATTCATTGAGTTGAATTAAAATGAAAATACAATATTTCAAAATTTATGGGAAACTGCTAAAGTAGTACATAGAAGAAAATTTATAGTACTGAATGCATACATTGGGAAAGAGGAATAGTCTCAGACCAATAACCTAAGTTCCCACCATAAAAACTCAGAAAAAGAGCAAAATAAACCCAAAGCAAGCAGAAGGAAGGAAATAATAAGGATCAGAACTGAAATCAATTAGGTTGTAAACAGAAAAACAATAAAAATAAATGAAACAAAGTCTGGTTCCTCAAAATGATTTAAAAACTAAATCTTCAGCAAGACTCACACAGGAAAAAAAAAAGAAAACACAAATTGTCAATATCACTGAAGACACAGACAATATCCATATAGACCTTGTCTACATCAAAAGAATAATAAAGTGAATATGATAAATAAAAAAAGTTCATATTTATATGTGGGGTTTGATCTTGTCATCATGTTGTTAGCTAATTATTATGCAGACTTGATTTGTAGTTACTTTGTAGTGTCAATGGTCTATGTACTAAAGTGTGTTTTTGTGAGGCCAGTAACAGTCATTCCTTTCATATTTAGCACTCCCTTAAGGACTTCTTGTAAGGCATGTCTGGTGGTAATCAATTCCCTTATATATGCTTGTCTGAAAAAAAAATCTTATTTCTTCTTCACTTATGAAGCTTAGCTTGCTTGGATATGAAATTCTTAGTTGGAATTCCTTTTCATTAAGAATGCTTCATATTGGCCCCTAATCTCTTCTGGCTTGCAGGGTTTCTGCTGAAAGGTCTGCTGTTACCTGATGACATTCCCTTTGTAGGTGACCTGCCCCTTCTCTCTAGCTGTCTTTAACATGTTTTACTTCATTTTGACCTTGGAGAACCTGATGACTATGTGTCCTGGAGATGATTGTCTTGTATAGTATCTCACAAGGTTCTCTGCATTTCCTGAATTTGAATATCAGCCTCTCAAGCAAGGTTCAAGAAATTTTCATGGACAATGTCCTCAAATATTTTTTCCAAGTTACTTTCTTTCTTTCTCTCTCTCTTTCAGGGATGCCAATGAGTTATATAATTTGTCTCTTTTCATAATCCTATATTTCCCAAAGGTTTTGTTCATTCATTTTTATTCTTTTTCTTTATGTTTGTCTGTCTGAGTTATTTTGGAGAACCTGTCTGTGAGCTTTGAGATTCTTTCCTCAGCTTGGTTTATTCTGCTGTTTATATTTGTGATTGTATTGTAAATTCCTGAAGTGAGATTTTCAGCTTTGTTAGATTAGTTTGGTTCTTTCTTATAACCGGCCATTTCATCTTTCAGCTCCTGTATCATTTTATTGTTTTTCTTAGTTTGGGTTTCAACTTTCTCCTGAATCTCAATGATCTCCATTCCTATCTATATTCCGAATTCTGTGCCTGTCATTTCAGTCACTTCAGCAACTTCAGCCTGATTAAGAACCACTGCTGGTGAACTAGTGTGGCCATTTGGAGGTAAGAAGACAATCCAGCTTTTTAAGGTGCCACAATTCTTGTGCTGGTTCTTTCTCATTTGTGCGAGCTGATGTTTGTTCAATCTCAGTAGTTGCTGTCCTTTGGATGGGGTTTTTGCTTGTATCTTCTTTGATGCCCTTGGGTATTTGATTGTGGTATAAGGTGGGTTCAATCAGCTGGCTTTGCTTCTAGAAGATTTTAGGGGACCACGGCTCAGCTCGGCACTCCTGGAATGTGTGCTCTGACTCTGAAGGACTGGGACCAAGCCCCTTGCTTTGTTCTCTGGACCCTTGAGGTTAGGAATCTGCAGTGTTGGAGGGGCAGAGGTGTTCTCAGTCTGTAGGTCACAACACTCTGATGGGGGGTGCCAGCCAAAGTACTTCATCAGGGCAGTGGCAGTGGCAGTGGCAGTGGGAGTGGGCCATCAGAGAAATGCAAATCAAAACCACAGTGAGATACCATCTCACACCAGTTAGAATGGCCATCATTAAAAAATCAGGAAACAACGGTGCTAGAGAGGATGTGGAGAAATAGGAACACTTTTACACTGTTGGTGGGATTGTAAACTAGTTCAACCATTGTGGAAGTCAGTGTGGCGATTCCTCAGGGATCTAGAACTAGAAATACCATTTGACCCAGCCATCCCATTACTGGGTATATACCCAAAGGACTATAAATCATGCTGCTGTAAAGACACATGCACATGTATGTTTATTGTGGCACTATTCACAATAGCAAAGAGTTGGAACCAACCCAAATATCCAACAACGATAGACTGGATTAAGAAAATGTGCCACATATACACCATGGAATACTATGCAGCCATAAAAAATGATGAGTTCATGTCCTTTGTAGGGACATGGATGAAATTGGAAATCATCATTCTCAGTAAACTATCACAAGGACAAAAAACCAAACACCGCATGTTCTCACTCATAGGTGGAAACTGAACAGTGAGAACTCATGGACACAGGAAGGGGAACGTCACACTCCGGGGACTGTTGTGGGGTTGGGGGAGGGGGGAGGGATAGCATTAGGAGATATACCTAATGCTAAATGACGAGTTAATGGGTGCAGGAAATCAACATGGCACATGGATACATATGTAACAAACCTGCACATTGTGCACATGTACCCTAAAACCTAAAGTATAATAATAAAAATAAAAATATTTTCTCCCAAAAAAAAAGAGACAAAGTTATATTTTTATATTTACTCATTACTTAATGTTTTCACTGCTTTGTGTGTGTGTGTGTGTGTAAATATAAAATCCAGTTAGTATCATTATGCCTCTGTTTAAAGTACAGCCACCCTTTGGTATCTGTGGGGGACTGGCTCCAGGACCCTCTGAGAATACCAAAATTCATGGATGTTCTAGTTCCTTTATAAAACAGTTTAGCATTTGCATATAATTTACACATATCTTCCCATATCTTATGAAACATTTCTAGATTACTTATAATACCTAATACAATGTAGATACTATATAAATAGTTGTTACGCTGTATTACTTAGAGAATAATGACAAGAAAAGTCTGCATATAAATGATGTGGCTCTGATGACTGGAGAAACACCAGGGTCCTTGGTTTCGTGCCTATACAATTAACGTCAGGGACACACATGGAGCGGTTTTAAAGAGCGAAAAGTTTAATAAGCAAGAAAGAAGAAAACGTCTCTCCTGTACAGAGGGAGGGGGTCTCTGAATGGAGAAAACCTGCTTGCTGTGGAAAGCAGTTGGCTATATTGGGAGGCTGGAGGAGGCGGTGTCTGATTTGCATAGGGCCCGTGGGATTGGTTTGACCAGGTGTGTCATTCACGTAGTCCTTGAAAAAACTGGTGCTCCCACTCAAGTTTTTAATATGCAAATACAGGTCGCCATGATGTCCTGCACACGTGGTGTTATCTGAAGGCGGCCATGACACCTGGCACATGTGGTGACAAGGAGAAGAGGGTGGGAACTGCCACGTTGGGTGGATCTACTTTCTAATCGCCTGCATTTGCATATTAATGGTTGCTGGCCTGGTCGCCTTTCTGTCAGAAAAGAAATGTTTTGGGAGCTGTCTTTATTAAAAGAAAAAGCCTTACCAAGGACTCCTTACCTTTACTACCTGCCTAAAATAATTTCTTAATAACTCCTACATTATTCCTCCCTGAAGAGAAGTAAACCTAACTGCTGTTGGGGTGTTGGACGACGATTCTTTCTGGCTACTTCCTGCTGAAAAGGGGCATTGTGCGGGGGAGCAGCAGTTGAGCCTTCTTCTGAGGTTGATCTAAGGGTTCTTGGAAGAATGGCATGTCCATGTGAGCTCTGCTCACAGCACTGTTTGGAGTTTGACTGCTTCTAAATGAAAAGAGATAAATTTTACAAGTTTAAAATACAGTGATAGAATATAAGTATTAAGATTACCACCATTTGTGGGGGTCCTATAGACCATAACTGACAATAGAGTTTGATACCCGTTAGTTACACCTACCGAGGACTCCTAACCCTTACTATCTGCCTGAAATAATTTCTTAATAACTCCTATATTATGATCAATACAGATGCGACAATCTTTAAAAAAAAATTATCCACAATTTGTTGAATCCATGAATGCAGAACCCACAGCTATAGAGAGTCTACTGTATTTTATTTAATATTTCTTATAGTGTAGGTCTACTGGGGACTTAAAAATCTGAACTTTTTTTTAGTCTGAAAACTTACCTCTAATTTTTAAACTATATTGTTATTGGATGTGGAATTCTAGGTTAACTTAATTTTTTAATATAATTTTAAAGATGTAATTTTATTGTCTTCTGTCTTGCATAGTTTCAGACGAGAAATGTGCTGTAATTCTTATTTTTGTCCTCTGTATATAAGGTGTCTTTTACTCTGTTTTTTACTTAAAATTTTTTTTCTTTATTGGCAGTTTTCAAACATTTTTTGTTGAAAATCTTAGATCTGTGAGTTTATAATTTTTATCAAATTTGGAAAATTTTCAGCTATTCTTTCTGGAAATACTTTTTCTCTCTCCTCCATTTTGGTTTCTAATTTCATATATTGTCTCCCTCTTAATTACAGAGGTTCTATTAAAAGTTTTACCACTTTTTTTTTTCTTTTTGTTTCATCTGATAGTTTCTATCATTATATTTTAAGTTCACGGATTGCCTCTTTCATCATTTCTAAGCTGCTTCTATTTCTTAAAGTATTTTTAACTTGAGATATTATATTTTTTCATCTCCAGAAGTTCCATTTGAATCTTTTAAAAATATTTTACACGTTTCTATTCATTATTTCATGCTTTCTTTTAAATTCTTGAACATTAAAAACTACCTAGATTATTTAAAGTTTTTTTCTGCTAAGATCATATCTGTCATTTCTAGGTATGTTTCTGTTGACTGGTTATATGTTATATTGTTTCTATTTTTCTTCTGTTAATGTGTCACATTTTCATGCCTCTTTGTATGTATAACAAATTTTTACTAGATTGTCATTTTCATGCTTTCAAGTGCTGCATTTTATTTTATTTATTTAAAGCGTATTGGCTTTTGTTCTGGCAAGTAGTTAAATTACTTGTGATCAGTTTTATCCTTTTAAACCTTTTTTCAAGCTTTTTAAGAGAAGATTTAGAGCAATTTTACTCTAAAGACTGTTTAGCACCACTATCAAGGCATGACTTTTCTGGAGTCTTAATTAATGGCTCAGGTGTTGAACAAGGACTCTCTATTCTAGGTGGTTAGAACTTAAATATTTCCCAGACCTGTGTAAAATCTAGGAACTATTTATCTTACAAATTCACAACACTTTTTTTGGTCTAGCCTCATAGGGTTCTATCCTCCTGAGGCAGCATAATAGTCAACAGTCATTTAAATGGAACCCCTAATGTATCTTTATACATTTCCCACTTTCTGAGTATTCTTCCCCAAACGTGCCTGGCACCTCAGCCTCCCTGAACTCGTTTCTCTGTCTTCTTGATTCAGCCAGTCTGCCATGCTTTATTTGGTATATCCCCTCTACACTGAGCTTTATAAAAGTCTCTAAGCAGAGAACAAAGACTGTTGTAGAACTCACATCATTCATTTGCTTTCTCTCAGGAATCAGTCCTCTGATGTCTATTGACCACTGCCTAAAAACCACTGCCCTATGTATCTTTTCAGTTTTCTATTATTTACTATACAGTAATAAGTTTAATCCCAGTTATTAGGTTGGTGCAAAAGTAATTTTGCCATTACCTTTAATGGCAAGAACTGCAGTACTTTTGAACCAACCTAATATTTTTATCATAGCTGAAACTCACTAAACCTTAACTTGTTTTTTGATTTTATCCTATAAAGTATACTGTTGGAAGCCAATTTCCCACAGGTCTTTCACATTTCTGTATATCTTGTGAACAAGACACTAATTCAAGGACGTTCTCAAGCAAACAATCTTGAAAGACAGAAATACTGTCCCTCAGAACAAAGGGCAGATTTTCTTACAGCCTTGGAAGCTCGAGATAGTATCTCTCTCTGGAGCAATGGCAGGCATACTTACTTTTTTTAAAAAACAATTTGTGTTCCCTAAGCACCCTATGTTCCCAGGGTTCCTGTCCTACAAAAAACTCACTGTATTTACAGTCATCTTCTGACCCTCTTCACTAAGAAAATTGGGGCTTGAAGAGCTGCTGCAAAATGCTAAGATTCTGTCTGCTGTTACTGCTGTCAGCAATAAATTGTCTTTTGTCTCTGACCCCAGAAGTGTCATCTTTTCTTTTCTTTTTTTTTTTTTTTTGAGACAGAGTCTCACTCTGTTGCCTAGGCTGGAGTGCAGTGGCGCAATCTCGGCTCACTGCAAGCTTCGCCTCCTGGGTTCATGCCATTCTCCTGCCTCAGCCTCCTGAGTAGCTGGGACTATAGGCACCCGCCACCATGACCGGCTAATTTTTTGTATTTTTAGTAGAGGCAGGTGTTAGCCTGGATGGTCTCAATCTCCTGACCTCGTGATCTGCCCACTTCGGCCTCTCAAAGTGCTGGGATTACGGGTGTGAGTCACCACACCCGGCCAAGTGTCGTGTTTTCTACTAGCATCCATGAAACTGTGATAGAATAAATTTGTTAGCTTGTAAGCAGGGTGAAATCTCAGAACCTTCACCATTTTTGATATACACTTGCTGAATGTACAATTTACATTTGTATTGGATGAGATAAAAATAAAATACAGCAACTTATAATAATAGCTAATATTTATTCAGGAAATACTTCTCAAAAGGTACTTTACATAAAATTATTCCAAAAACTCAGCAAAGTAAGTTATTATTCCCATTTTTTTTCACATGAGAAAGAGGTTCAGACAGGATGTGATTTGGGTAAAGCCAAATGGATAGTAAATAGTAAGTCAGCATTCAAACTAAAGCTTTTCTGTTCTCCTTCCAATGTCATGAAAACTCCCAGTACTACACAATTATAACAATATTAACATAAAAAGCATATAATTGAGGTTTAAATTATGTGGTAGGCTAAAATAACTATAGAAATTCTGAAGAAATTGAATCTGGTGCCAGCTAAATGCCTCAGAAAAGACTGATTTTAGGAAGAAGAATGAAGTAACCAAAGCTATTGCCAAGAGTCTGATACTCAAAAACTTTCCTGGGAAGGCCTCTATAAATCCTACAGTATACAGTGGAGCTATGCTATTTCCTGCCTCAAAAGCGAGGTTATGAAAAGTGAGATTACAAAACAAGAGTGTATTCATGACACATATCGAATGATAACCACTCCAGCTTTATATATCTAGCTCTTGCTTACCCACTGTGCTATTCCTGATTAGACTGCAGGCTTACAGAGGACATTTCAGTGATTGTAGGCACAATGGAATACACTTTAGTCACCAAAGGCACCATAAGGAGTATGGGTTGTTTCTTGGTAAAGGAGTTGACAAAATAAAATATCTTTTCTTTTAATACTTATCCTGAAAAGAAAATAAGTGAAAAACACTTATTACTGATTAAGTACTTAATTGTTATAACCTATTTATAAAATCTTCCTAAGGACACTTAAAAGTCCCTGGATATACCAGAACATTGGAAATAAAATATGCCCTCTAACACTATTTGTTATTTAAAATCCTAAAACTAAAATATTAGAAACCAAGGAACATAGAAGCCAACTGAGTCTTACATAGGTCACTGAGGTG
This sequence comes from Hylobates moloch, assembly GCF_009828535.3. NCBI lineage: Eukaryota > Metazoa > Chordata > Mammalia > Primates > Hylobatidae > Hylobates > Hylobates moloch. The sequence continues at coordinate 27,442,915 of NW_026652283.1, read as the reverse complement.
TGAAAGGGGTAAAGAAAGGCAACTAATTAACAGGAACTGTCCTTTTAACATGTTCAAAGACTGATCTTAGCATAGCATTCTAAATCTGATTTTTTTCCCCAGAGGGTAAAGTGAAAAAGTGAAGAAAAATATACTCAATCTTGCAAGTGCTAATGAAAACATGAGCTATTTGTATAAACAACTAAATCTGAATAAAAAAGAAAATTGGGTATTAAATTGAATAGGATTCTATAACTGTGACAGTTAATTTTAGGTGTCAACTTGATTGAATTGAAGGATGCATAGATGGCTAGTGAATCATTGTTTCTGGATGTGTCTGTGAGGGTGATTTGGAGGAGATAGGCATGTGAGTCCAAGGACTGAGTGTGGAAGACCCGCTCTCAATGTGGGCGGCACTGTCCAATCCGCGGGGGTCCTAGATGGAAGGGCAAATTCTCCCTTTCTCTCTTTCTTACTCTCTCTTTTGGAGGAGGACACGCTTTTTCTCCTACCCATGGATATCAGAACTCCAAGCTCTTCAGCCTTTTGGACTCTGAGATTTGTACTAACAGCCTCACATGGCTCTTGGGCATTTGACCTCAAACTGAGAGTTATACCATTGGCTTCCCTGGTCTCCGGCTTTACAACTTGGACTGAGCCACACTACTGGCTTCTCTGGTTCTCCAGCTTGCAGACAGTTATATGGGATTTCTCAGCCTCCATAATCATGTGAGCCAATTTCCCTAACAAATCTTCTATCATCTGTCTGTCTGTCTATCTATCTATCTATCTATCTATCTATCTATCTATCTATCCATCCATCCATCTTATTGGTCCTGCCTCTATGGAGAGCTGTGACTAATACAGTAGCCAAAAGCTCTCTGCGTCTGGCTTTGAATCTGCTAGAGTAAAACAAATTGGACTCTTTCACAAATTAAAAAACAGATAATTTAAATATCTTTTAACAACTGGAAGAAGCACGTCTTACATTTTTTAATACAACAAATATTTATTGAGGAATATTCTGTACTGGAGGCTGTTAAGAGACATAGAGGCAATAGACAGAATATATTCCCCCAGTGCTTAAAGAAGCAGGGAATGCTATGGTGGTAATAAGTGCATCCAAGTAAGTATTTGAAGTCCATGCTTAGTAAGAAGGTAAGTGGAGTGGACACAAGGAGATGGAAAAAAAGAGCTAGAAATTGGTAACCAGATGAGGTACAAAAAGCTATCCCCAGAGACATGAGACATGCAAGAAGCCGAAGACTGGAGTTACAACATCAAGATCTTGAAGACCTTCTATCACCCTCATGGAACTGATCCTTCTGAGAGCACTGGCAGCAAAAGGATACAGGACAGACTTGACCATACTTGGAGGAAAAGCAAAAATACTGAGACAGTGCAATAGCAGTTTGAGATTTGAATATACTAAATTGGGTTCTATTCTAACATTTTTAAAGGCTAGGACACCATTACTTTTTTTTTTTTACTTTAAGCTATGAAGTCATAAACCAAAAAAGTAACTGCTTAACCACAAAATAAGATAGATTGGATTTCATTTCCCCCATGAGAATAGCTAATGGGTCCAAATGTAGCCAGTAGGCACCAGAGTTGATTTTACACAAAGAATGGTCATTTTTAGGAAAATATTGTGATAAAATGTTTAGAGAAGGAAAGTGTGACCCTGAGGACATGGATTAGATACTCCCACCAAGGAGAGAGCTAAACTACTCTGTCCAAGCAGTCAACTGTACGTCATATTGTGGAAAACAAAGGAGAGAAGAAAGTAAAAGCCTGGTAAAGTGGTAGGTGGCTAGAATCCCAGTTGGAGGGCATGGCCCAGCGGCTTTTGAAGAACAGGGAAGTCTAATATACATGTTAAAATTAACTGCTAAATTGGTCCATTCCTTTTTACCACTTCCACCAAATCTCTAGTCAGCACACACAGATGTCGCATGCGAGTAGTATTTCGGAGAGAGAAAATTAAGAAGGGGTTATGTGGGAATGAGATAACTACCCAGCTGCAAGATGCACATTGGACAACATCAGCAGATGCCAGAAACCAGAGCCAGATGTAGCTAAGAAAAACAAACACCTCGGAGTTTGAAGAAATCTTGGGAAGGCAATAGACTTCTTAAGGGCAAGGTGACCCAAGCTGACATCTGGGTAACATGGATAAGAAAAGACCCTCTTCTTTAGTATTGCCTGATTTAGATCTTAAAATGGCAAGGCAGTGATTTTCCTGTGAAATAAGTTTAGATATATTCAGTTTGGCAGACTGTAAAGCAAAGTGCACCATTTAGCTATTCCTGTGGACTTGAAGAGTTTTATTGGATTAAGACTTGAAGGAATTTTAAATAGCTGCATATATTTTCAATAAAAAATTAATTTCACTATTGTTTTTCTGTACAATTTGACAAGTATATATGCTGATTAAAATGAATTCCACTTAGTGTTTTTAAACAATAATAATGCTCAGTCTTTAATATGTTCCAGTTTATTTTCCAGTGACAGAGTTTATTATGTGATTATTTAGGCCGAGTGGAGCAGACACCCCAAGTAACATAGCTTGCAGAAGAAGGGAATTTATGTCTCTTTTCACATATAAATCTAAACTGAGGAGGAAGCTCTGCTCAGCAATGTTATCAGGACTCAGGTTCTCCTAGCTTGTAGTTCCACCATTCCAGGGATATAAAATTAAAAATGTAAATATGTTAGCTGAACTCTGGTGCTGCTTAAATATGTTCTCCCAGTCACTGCATACTGACTTGTCACTGGATGTCAGACTGTTATGGGTCTCTCAGCTCTCTGTAACCCCAAAGCGAAGACATGGCATGTATATCTCACATTCTTCTCCAAAGCACAGCACACACTAGGTGATCATGTTGGCAACCTTTACTAATGCTAAAAGATAACATGAAACCACAATAGGGAGGAGGATACCAAATGTAGATAAGCAGGCATCACTTCTCTCAGCAGCCATACACCTCCTAGGAACTCACTGGCTGCTCCTCCCTTCAGCTCCTTCCAGATGCCACTAGGTAGTACAATCTATGCATCTCATATATCAAGAATGCTCTTTTGATGTCTTTCTCCATAAGTCTAGATCTCTAATCTTTTGACAAGTATCCAGCTTCCCCTGAAGGGAGATTAAAAGTCAGTTGACATTTTAATAATGTTGGTAGTGATGCACTTAAGCATTCCTATTTGTTTTAGTTTTCCCATTCAGAACTTCCCTATGAAGAATGGGTAGATACTTGCCCCAGAGCCATATGATTGTAAAGCTTCCTGAAGTGATCCTTTTCAGAATTCAGGAAGCCCTCACCCGCTCCACTGCCACATGGGCTAATTTCTGCTTCCATCCTAGAATTGAGAAACTGCTACAATTTTTGTTTCTACAGAAGTTTCTTTCTTGAAGAGACCCATCAGTCTTGTAGAGATCCATCACTATTAGCCCTATGTACTACATGTACTAATGAATATTAAGCCATCGCCCACTATGTGTATTGTCAGTTATGAGCATGTCTTACCTCTGCTCATAGATGGTGGTAAGCCTGAGGTCTCTTAAAGGCAGAGATATTCATATTTGTAATCCCACTGAATATAATGTAGTGCTTTCTGCGTATACATATAGGAAATTAATGAGTATTTAATGGGATAAATTGAAGCAAGAGTGGTATGCATAGTCTAATATGGAGAATGCAGCCTAAATAACATTGTTCAATAGCTTTCTATGATGATGGAAATGATCTATGTCTTTACTACATCTGTAGTCACTAAGGTGCAAATGGCTATTGAGCACTTGACATGTGGCTAGTGTGAGTCAGCAATTAAATTTTGTGTATTTAAGAATTTTTGTTGTGAGATTGAGTCTCACTATGTTGTCCAGGCTAGTCTCAAACACTGGGCCTCAAGTGATCCTCTTGCCTTGGCCTTCCAAAGCATTAGGGTTACTGGAGTGAGCCACAGTTCCCAGCTGGAATTAAATTTTTTATTTTAGTTAGTTTTAACTTATTTAAATTTAAATGTAAATAGCCACATGTAGCTAGTGGCTATCTCATTGGGAGGGTAAAGAGAATATACAACAAAAATCTCCACCTCCTTTGTTTTTTGAAGTGTCTTTTTCTTTCTATTCCAAAATAAACAGGATTCCCAGGAGTGACTTGGTTCTGAATGACTTGGAAGTCAAAAGGAAGAGTCCATTTCTCCAGTGACAAAAACATGCCTAACAACAGGCTCTAAGCTGTCCTGGATGCCAATATTTGTGCTGACTACTTTATACTGATTGATTGCTCATACTTCCCGGCAACCCTGTGGAATAGATAACATCATCATCTCCCTTTTACTGAGGTATGGGGATGTTACATCTATTGCCCATGGTCATAGTTTAGCTGGCGCTGCTTTATAAAAGAATGAATGAATAAATTAGTGAATGAATAACTGTGTTGAGATTAATTTCTCAGACATGGTCTAAATGGACTCACTTCACTCTAGTGAGTGATGTTACCTCTTCATGATATGATGAATCACAGAACTGCCACATTCTGAAAAAAGCATATGAGAAACCATTTCTTTTTTCTCTGCCCCTGACTCCTTCCAAGTTGCAAGTCTCAGTGCCCTTGCTTCATTTGTGCTGTGCTTTGCAAGCACTCAGGGAGGAGAGGCTGGAGCAGGGATTTTCCCACAGTCAGACCCTAAAGGCAACTGGAAAATGCTCCCCACCCTTTTTTGTTTTTTTTTTTTTAGGGAACCAGACTGACTGATATGATGATATTTGCTCAGGAAAAGTACTTAAGGAGACAAAAAAGTGGTATAGTTTTTGAAGAAAGATGTCTAGGGAGAGAGGGTAGGAAATTCAGAGGAACTTCTTTTAGCCCTTAGAACATTACCAGGGTTTTTGTTTGGGCTTTATTTGTGCATATGCTTATTTGTTTTTTGAGGTTTTCTGTTTGTTTGTTTTGCTTTTTTGAGACAGGGTCTCACTCTGTTGCCCAGACTGGAGTGCAGTGGCACAATCATGTCTCACTGCAGCCTCCTGGGCTCAAACAATCCTCCCACCTCAGACTTCTGGGTGTCTGAGACCACATGGATGTGCCACCATGCCCAGATAATTTTATTTTTTGTAGAGACCAGGTTTTGTCATGTTGCCCAGGCTAGTCTTGAACTCCTGGGCTCAAATGATCCTTTTGCTTAGCCTCAAAGGTGCTGGGATTACAGGCATGAGCCACCAGGCTCAGCCCGCTTTTTATTCCCAAAAGGCAGAATCCAGTGTCTAAGACCTCACATGCTCTAATTAAGTAAGTGCCAGAAAAGGGCATTTTTTCCTTCTGCACTCAATAAGGGTTGCTAAGGTTGGTGCTTGAAGAAGACGTGAAATCATACTGGGTAGGAGGATGGGAAGAGAAATTCATTACACAAATGGCTAATTATGTAGGAAATGCAATGGAGCAAAACTATCCACCCCCAAACTGGATCATGCGTGGTCTTTTGAGGTTAACAAAAGAAATGCCATGGCAGAAATGATGAAAATCTGTAAGAATGAAGTTCTTGAAGCCAATCTTGTCATTCTTGCTGCTTTCATCTCCTTGCAATTTGGCTCATTATTACTAGAAAAATATACCACAAGATGAAGTTATGTTCCAGAAAGAAAAAAAAAGAATTGCCTAGAGCAGGAATATTATTTTCCTTTATGATATTTTACATATATGTAGTTAAGTCAGCCTAGCAATTAATTAGATCCATGCAAATGTTTGCCCTGTCCTTGTTAAAAGATGACTGTGATTTGGTTTTAAATATATTTGTGTAAAAATATGTTTTCATCTTTAACTGTTTGTATCTATTTGGATGGGCTGCTGTGAGCATCTAGTACACTCCATGATTTCCATTGTGATGGTGTTTATTATTACATATTGCACAACAAGCAGGTGTTGGTGATAATAACATACTTGAAAGAACACCTATAGTCTCACAGCGGGCAAGAATTTGTAATAGCACTGTAGGGATAAACAAGGAAGCCAAGATGGCAGTTGCTATCAACAGGGCAATGCAGATCCAACAGTTGGAGACATTGGTCACCTTGGCGTAGGTGTGGGCCCAGTCCACAATGCTATTGGAGCATGCCAACCTGTGGCCAACATGATAATGCAAGCACAGGTACTAACAGGGGTAAATCACATCTCTCAGGCAAAATACAGGCCAACTTTTCATCTCTGGATGACAGTGCAGCCGCCAAGGGCTTCTGCCCTGGGTGATACCACACCTTATCCACTTCCCATGGTTCTTTTGGGTCCTGTACCCATGCCAAAGTCACAGGGGAACTTATAATAAGCTACACAGAAGGGTCCCTTCCCTGGCTATTCCACTACAGTTAATCACGGAGGCCACACATTAAATAACCAAGGAGTAACAGATAAATCATACTGCAGACCCTCCCCACAGGGGGCTACCATAGCCAACCATATGCAATGAGGGGCTTGAAGGGTTCATGGCCAACACTAGGTTTTTGTCTTCCCCTGCCTTACTGGGGCAGGCAATAACAGATTACCATTCATCCCCATACCTGGCTGGAGAAGGTCGTCCTTCCTCTCCTAGATCTGGCCACGTGGCCTGGCCCTACATGGGTCAGTAACTAACTAGCTAATTCTGTAACTTTCAGGTAATTAATCACAAGGTTGAGCCTCAATAAACTGCCCAGCTATTGCTTTAGATTACCATAGGTGCCACCTCATTGGTGATCACCATCCATATTGTTCTGAGTTCAACTTATTAGCTACTTCATCCACACTTGGTATTAAACCATATAATGTCAGTACTGGGCTGGACTGCAGCAGCAATCCAGGCAGCAGCAGTACTCTGGCTAGACCTATCTGTATACCATGGCTTATTAGGAATGGGGGGATGCCCTTCATTACAGTAAAGGCTCAGGGTCTAGGGGTGCCTCAGGCCCCGTGGCCCTATTTTTCATCTGGACTACAGCCCCTAAGATCTTTTGTAACTCAGCTGCTAAGGAACTTGTACTCAGCGAATTCCACTGTTCTAAGTAAATGCCCCACTTTGCTAAAGTGGATGTCTGTGCTGTCCCAGTCTGTGGGGGGGTTACTATCCATGAGCGCATATATCCTGTTATCGGGTAAGTCATCTGCATGACAACTATAACCTGACCTGCCATGCTTTTATGAGCCTGAAGGGCAGCATATACAGTTACTAACTGCTTTCTCAGTCTGGGGGGTGAGGGGTAGTTACCCATGAATGCACCCATCCTGCTATTACTAAATGCTTCTTTATCAAGGAATACCAGAGCTCAGCTTCCTTCTATACTTGGGACGGAAGGCCTATTGGCATACTCAGACACTCTGTGTGCTGCTATAGGCCCTAACTCAAGCTATCTGTGGTCATTGCACATTTAGGTTGAATGGGCACCCTTGGTCGACTGCTCACAGGGCTTGTGCCTGCTAAATAGCCCACTTCGCTGCCAGATATGCTGTGTCAGCTGCATCATCCCAATCCCAGGCAAGAGGGGTATTGCTACTTCTAAACCTGCAAGATAATCAGAGGTTAGCATAACACTATCAATAAGATCATGACACACGGTGGGGCTTTGCATATAGCCCTACAGCAACACTATGAAAGTTCATTGCTGCCCTCCCATGAAGGCAAACTGTTTCTGGCTCTCTGGAGCAATGTCAGTGGAGAAGAATTGGACTTAGTCAAGTCCCATCACAAAGTGGTACTGTCCCAGTTCCATTGTCAAGCAGTCCATCAAGTCTGTGATGGAAGGTCCAGCTGCATGCAGAGGAGGTGTTACTTTATTTAGTTCCCGATAATCCACTGTCATCTGCCAAGTCCCATCAGGCTTTCTGACTGGCCATGCCAGAGAATTGTAGGGGCTTTGGGTGCCACACACTATTTGCACCTCCTCTGACTTCTTAATAGTCTCAGTTATCTCTGTATGCCCCCCTGGCAAGTGGTATTGATGAGTGCAGGTAACCCACCAGAGTTGTGGCAGAACTTGGGGCTGGTGATGTGTATGTCCACACAGGACCAGCTTTACTATACGAGCTCAGAGTCTGAATTCTCCGGCCCTGGTGTGCAAGTCCAGACCATGCAAAATGTCCACCCCCAGAATATATTCAGGTATGGGAGAGACATACACGGTGTACAGGTGGGGAGCCAAGTAGCCAATGCCAAGATGCAGAAACACAGGTTTCACTTTCATCAACTGGCCCCCATAACCATCAATAAATGCAGCTTTGCCTGGACGCTTATCTGGGTTCCCATAAAAAAGACTGCAGTCTGCACCAGTATTTACCAGAGCTAGGACCTGCTGTACATTAGTGTGGGACCAGTGGATTGCCAGCTCCACATATGGCCTCTGGTCATCCAGTTCCCCCCCAAGCTGAGCACCTCAGCCAGTTCTCTAATCAAACAAGAAAGGCCTCGTATCTTCACCTGTCTGCAAAGAGTCCTTGAGTTGAAGTGTCCAGGTAGGGCTGGGTTGAGCAACACTGTTTTGCCCCCTCTTGGGCATTTTCCAGAATTGCTGTTCTGGGGACAATTACCTCCACAGAGCCAACAGCATTCCGTTGGGTTGCCTGTCAATTTTCTCCTGAACACCCCAGCTCCAATTAAATCAATCCACATCTCCATGTGGGTCACCAGCTGGGGACCCATTTTATCTCGTGGGGTGGCTATGGATGAGGCATCTTCCCTTTCTTTATGGTGTGGACCCCCTAATCCCGCTGACAGCCTTCTGCCACTGCGAGGGCTGCCATAGCAGTAGTCACTTCGTGTATACAGCACCCCACATACAAGGTGAGGACAGCGGCCAGAGAGCCAGAAGCACTCAGGGGACACTGAGCCCAGCACAAGATCCCTTATGTGGGAGGTAAGACGTTCATCATCCAGCCCCCAGGTATTCAGATCAAACATAGCCTGCCACATACCCATCTCCCAGAGTATCTTGCCCTTGTGCTAACCTGTTGGCACAGCTGCAGCCACTGTGGAACTGAGCATGTACTTCCCACAGTGCAGTAAGAGACACCTATCCAACTCTGCCAGCAAAGGTTCATTCCTTCTTGGTGCTGTGTGCTTCCAGCTGCTTCAGTGCTTTCTTAACACTCGTGGGAGACCCATCCACTCCCTCCCACGTTTCCACTGGGGCTCATCCAAGCAGCACCACTGCCACCAGGTACCACTGCTCATGCTGTGGCCACATAGCCGACCTGGGAGCCCTCAGGGACTGAAGACCCACTCACCTCATCCTACCGACATTGCCAAATTTCAGGTTCACGACTATGCCTATTGTCATGCCTAGGGTCAGGTTGCAGCTCATGCTGATGTCTGAAGGCAGAGGGTGGATGAGCATAAAGAACACGCGGTGTCGTAGGCAGGTGAAAGATGATTTTATTCAGCAGAGTTCTCATCAACAGCTTTCTCACACTGTCCACCCTGTCTTGGTTGCTTAGTCTGGTGGCTCCCACACATAGCTGTGCGGCTGGCTCTTCCTTGCCATCAGGGTCAGCAGCTTAACTCTTTCTGTCTCTGGGCATGAACAAGCTGAGCTGTCTCCTCAAGCTCCCCTTGTCCGTCTGCAAAGACGAACAGCTGTGGCTCTCTGCCTCTGGGTGCAAGCACCTGTACAATGTCAGCAGGGCAGTTATATATTTTACAGACAACAGTGGCTTATAGCCAAGTGATGGCCTTCCCATGTTATGGCTACATGGCTATGACAAGTAGGGTTATGTGCCTGTGCTCTAAACTCGCTGAGTCACGCAGGATGTAAACATCGTACCTTGGCCTATCCTTGACCAGAGCACAGCCATATTCCTTACAGCTAAGTGTGGACACATGACCAAAGTCTGGGGCAATCAAGAGCCATAACTAGGATTTTTGTAGAGCCATGAGGAAGAGGTGCTTGATTTCACAGGATGTTGCAAGATTGATAGGATTTAAACCTGGAGCTATGAATGGTCATCTTGCCACAGCACGACATGCACCTGCCTGAGAACAAAACCAAAGAAAGAGAAACAGAGCTGGAAAAATGTGACCTCTACTGCTTGAAGTCAGCATCTACCCATGTTTGAAGTTCACCCCTTAAACTTCTCAGTTATTGAGCCTGTAAGTGTTCTTTTTTACTTAAGCCAAAGTAAGTGGTGTTTCTGTGGCTTATAGTGGAAGAATTCTGCCTAATACATCTCTCTCTAGGAGAGTTTTCACTTAAGGAAGAAAAGCTAACACTTATTGACACCTAGCATCTGCCAGGTAGTTTTAGGAAAATGTTCTCATATCAGCTTATATCTACAGGGCATAGTATTCCCACTTTATATATAAAGAGTGCTCTATTGGGTGGTTTTGTAATTTGATTAACATATTCACCTATCTTCAGACATTTATAGTGTTTCTAAGTTTGAAATTTATAAACCAGTTGCAGCAAAGTGGTGTTTGGTTTGGTCCTAATGGTATTTTTGAAATCTAAAAACCTTTAGATATAGAAATTTGCCATAGTTCCCACTATGTGCTATCTCCACTAGGTGAAATATTTTGCACCTTCATTAACTCCCATGTCTGGCCCAGTAAGCAATGGAGCTTTCAATCCTTATAAAATGTCACAATGAATATTCTAGCACTTCCAACTTTGTCTGCTTCAATTCATACTGAATATAAATTCTTAGAAGTTGAATTTTTAGGATGAAACGTTTGCAGTTTCACAGGAATCTTGTCATATATTTACAACCTACCTTCTAGATGGTTGTATCAATTTACTCTCTGACCAGCTGTGCAAGTTTGTGCCTCTTTTCCTACACTCACACCAACCTTGGGTGTTATTCTTTTCAATCTTGGACACTCTGATAGGTAAAATTGTTATCTCTTTAATAAGAGTACGTGACATTTCTCTATTATTAATTAAATTGAGTATACGCAAAAATATGCAGAGTATTCATATTTCTTTTTTCCCTTTCATGATTTTAGAATTTCCTATGTATGTATCCAGTTCCTCAATATAATTTGAACAGACTTGTAGAAACTGGCACCAGCTGTGGGGTGGGGGAGACTTTAAGGAGGACAGGGACTATGAAAAGGAAATGTACCATCCTGTCCCATAGATCTTAAACCTACAATAAGGATCTGACAGCAGAAAGCTCTTCTTTCTACTTCTGCAGCAGTGAGCCTCTGGGGAATGAGATAGACTGAACTTGGAAACCCAAGGAAAGGCTGAAGATAGATTGTTGTATCAAACTGATAGGCCAGGGACTGCTTGAATGTGACTATATGCCACCCATTCTCTAGCTTTATTTGAAAATCCTCTTTGGAATTGGCAGACATCTTGTGAGGCAGGAGAATAGCAGAGGAAGTCAGGGGTGAAGGGGGCCCTTGGACATAGGCTACCTTAAGCAAAAGCAAAAACAAAACAGGTAAGATAGCAGAAACAGAGCATATGAAATAAGGGCAAAAGCAGTAGGTAGGTAAGAAAATAAGCAGTGAGTTGGAACATGCAAGATAAGGAAAATAAGTCAGAAGGACTTGCAGAAATAATTTGGTCACAAAAAGAAAAGTAAGGATGAGCAATTGGCTTACAAAAAATAAAGTATGGTTAAGGCACAATGAGGGAAAAGTAAGGATGAGGAATTAGCTTTCAAGAGAAAGTGAGGGTAAACAAGTGAGGAGAAACATGTAAAAGGCCATGAAATGTAATAAACAAGGGCTGATCTCATCTTGCAGAGGTCAGTGTGCTCTCCCTCTCTGAGAGCGTAATACTGGGCTTCATAAACTTTTGCTGCTTTGCTTTGCTATCTGTATGTGTCTCATCCACTCTTTGAGACACCAAGAGCCCGCAACTGTGCGGCACCATCCAGTAGCAGCAATTAGACTAGCCAGCGAGGATACTTTATTTTTCTTTATCCTTTTCTGTCCTCTTGTGTCCAAGCTGCTCCCTTGTGGGCAGTGGTCAGGCAGTTAAAAGCCATTAGGGTGCCTGCTGCTGGAAGACTCCCATGACAGATAACCTGGTTGGGGAACAGAGCAATTAGGCTGCCAGGCGCAAGACAAATCCCTGCATCAGTGAGGTGTATGTGCAGCAATAACATCATGACTTCAGATCTTTCCTACTTGTGAACAGACATGTTTATTTTATGGCATATTTAGGGATAAGTGGGCAAAGGCATTAAATCCCAATAATAAATTTAGGCCAATGCAGGACAGTTCTCCTAAAGAGAGAATTATAATGGCTGCAGATGCTCTGTGGGGAACTGAAAGGCTCTCATTAATTTTATACTTGGGAACTTTTTCTCGCCTAAACAAAGCAGGGATTTTGTGTGCTTGGGATGGCCCTGACCTAGGGGGACCACCTGGTGTAATAGGCTGCATGTTAACCCAAGGGACATGGTGGAACTTATTACATTATTTTCTCCATTGTCCAAATTAGGGCATTTTATTCCCTTATTAAGAGGCCAGTCCCTAACAAATTTAAGCTAGGCAGTCGGCAATGCCTTGCCCTTCAAACTATAGTTACCAGAGTAGTTAAGGAAACCATTTTGGGGGAAAAAAAACTAATTTGGCCAGCTACAGGGATGCCCAAAGCCAAGGGAAACTTATAGGTCACCAGCTATGGCAGGATCCTCCTTCAAGTAGCTCAAGTGGCACCAGTGCCTATCTAAGGTCAGAAACATCTGACACTCTAAGGCCAGAGATGTCTGGAACACTAAGAAGAGGATCATACAGGGGATGCCCTAGTGGACCTCATCTCTTGCACAGGCACTCCACAGGGGATGTCCAACGAGATGCATTAGACCAGAGATCCTTACATTTTCCCTTATTCTCCTCCACAGCTAAACATGGGAAACTCTGTCTCAGTCCCACCTGATTCTCTCCTCTCATTCTCAACCACTGGGAACAATCCAACCCTGAAAATTTGTGGGAAAAACACCTAATATTGTACTGTAACACAGTTTGGCCACATTACCAGTTAGCAAGTCAGGAACAATAGGTGGTCAATGGTAGCCTTAATTTTGACACCATCCTGCAGCTAGATCTGTTCTGCAAAAGACAAGGAAAATGGTCAGAAATTCTGTATGTTCTTTATGGCCTTATATCAAAATCTATCCATGTGCAAAGTTCCAAGGAAAGGTCCTCAAAAGGAGAATCCCAAAGCAGAATTAGACATGATAGATGATCCCCTACATTATGGACACCTAAATTTCATTTCTCTTTGACACAGGGGCAAATTACTTTTTCCTTAGTGCTTATGTAGAAAAACTTTCCTCTCTAAGAGTATTGTGGGAATAGAAGGAAAGCTGCAAATTAGATTTTTTACTCCACCCCTGATCTGCCCATTTGAAACACAAGTTTTACAGAAGGGGTTTCTAGTAATGCCAGGCTGCCCAGTTCCCTCAATAGAAAGGGACTTTATTATCAAAATAGGGATGCTACTACAATTCAAGCACTGCCCCATGTTTGCATACCCTAAAGTTTATGTGTATCATTTTCCTTCTGCTATAAATGATTTGTTTAATTCAGCATCTCTCTGGACAGCATTAGAGGCCAGAAGCCTCCCAGGATCTAGTCTTATTAAAAAAACTAATTTTGTCTAATTCAGAAGTTATAATATCTAAAGGTCAAATCAAATTAAAGAAGGAAACAAAACATATGAGAAACAAAACATGTAAGATAGCAGAAACAGAACATATGAAATAAAAGAGAAAGCAGTAAGTAGATAAGGGAATAGGCAGTGAGTTGGAACACACAAGATCAGAAAAATACGTCAGAAGGACTTGCAGTAAGAATTTGATCACAAAAAGAAAAGTAAGGATGAGCAATTAGCTTACGAGAGATAAAGTGAGGGTGAGCAAGTGAGGAAAAACATGAAAGGCCACGAAGTGTAATAAATTGGGCTGATCTCATCTCACAGAGGTCAGTCTGCTCTCCCTCTCTGAGAGTGTAATACTGGGCTTAATAAACTTTTGTTGCTTTGCTTTGCTTTGCTATCTGTGTGTGTCTCATCCAATTCTTTGTTTAAGACACCAAGAGCCTGGAACCGTGCAGCACCATCTGGTAACACCTGCAGTCTTTCTAAAATCTAGTTTACACTGAAGCCAGCCAGGCTTTATAGGTGCCTCTTTTCTTGGACTGAGACCTAGAGCCATCTTCCTGATAATGTTATCATTTTATGCTATTTAGTATTCATTTTCTGAGTGCCTTTTGAAAAATCTGGGTGCTTTTATTTCCTAGAGTTAGCTAATTATGACATCTCTACTTCATCTGAATTAATTTGGGTATTTCCCTTTCCATTTTGTGTCAAGAAATCCCTCTCCTCCATTACTCTCCTAAAAACTGAAGGGGCATGTGATAGATTTGTTCTCGTGTTATTCAGAAGGTTAAGCAGAATGTGCCATGTTCAGCTATCCAATGGATCCACTCATGAACATGTCAGGTACCAGCCCCCTATGCAAACCAAACTGATAAAGAATTAAGCAATATCTCATATCACTGTGTATACTATGTATAGTTTGACCACTCGCTATCTAAGAATTAGATAGATGAACGTGAGAGATTAACTTGTGTATTTGTCTATTTACTTCCTGCTACAATCAAAAGCATTTAAGGATGCTTATAAAATGGTATTCTGTAAAATAATTACCCACCTCAGAGAGTTTTTGCAAATGCACGAGTATCAAGCACTTAACACAGAACACGTTCCACCATGAGCACACAATAAATGTGGGCCGTAAAACTGTAAAATAAATAGAAAAAGAGATCAGGGCAAAACTATAATAAAAGCAGAATGTTAATACAAGGAATTAAATGCTTTATGATAACATATAAACGTTGCAAACTGGCCATCATGCCAGTCCCTATCAACTCCAGTGGGAATGGCACCAGGTATAAGATGCCTAAGAAGAGATCCAGGGCCAGAAAAAAAAAGACACGAGTTTTACTGGGGGTTTATATACAGGGGAGAGAGTCCAGGGACAGTGGGCTGGGCAGGAGAACCATACGGCCTAGTGGTGGCAGGCTGGGCAGAAAAGCAACTGCTTGCAAAAGGCATGCAGTTTATAGAGCATTTTCACTGAACACCCTTTCCCTAACAATCTCTACCTGGCAACCTTCATTCAACCAAACTCAGGGCTTCGATCTTCTTTACAGCCCACATTCCATGGGCTGGAATGATGGCTCAGATGCTCCTCACAGACAAGGAATAAATATTCAGGTTAGCCTTTCCCAGATTCCCTATCTCTGAACATACATTTGGGTGCATCTGCTATAGGGGGTCATTCTCAGTGTATGCTTAAGCTATTGCTAACAGGTGAATTTACCATACACAGGATCCCAATTTTTCTCTAAGCTTCCTAGTGCACTTCTAAAAAAGGGTGCATTACATAATTCACATGTTCTGTAAGATAAAAGAACACCAAGTTTTTGTTTCTTTTTTATAGTAAGCCTGAGAGGTTCAGTAATTTACATAAGATAATACACACAGTCACTAACTGAAGGAGACTGTGTTTAATTAAACCCAGCTTTTCTGTATCACCTTATTTCACATATTAGCGTAAGTCTTGTGAGGTATGATTTCTGTAGCTTTGGGGAATGTGCTCTAGATCCTGGATATTAACTTGAGAAGCCTTGAATGTCAATTATAGAAAATAAGGCAAGGGAGGCTGAGGCAGGAGAATGGTGTGAACCCAGGAGGCGGAGCTTGCACTGAGCCAAGATCGCACCACTGCACTGCAGCCTGGGCCACAGCCGAGACTCCGTCTAAAAAAAAAAAAAAAAAAAAAAGAAAAGAAAAGAAAATAATGCAAAAACGATGTAAACATGGATTCCTAATTAAAGCATAATTATGAAGGCCTAATCCATCTTCCATATTTAGGCCAACTATTTACATCATTTTCTACAACAATCCAGTGTCACCTATTATTTTCTATTGTGTCCATAAACTATTGAAATGATCTGGAATTTCCAATAATATTACCATACTAAAACAAAACGGCAAATAAAGTTAAAAAAACATTATAATTCTAAATTAGTTTTAGAGACAAAACACTTCTTCCTCACTCCCACTGATACTTCCCTGTCATCGATATCATGTAAAAATATTCCCTATAACTCAATATAACTGGTCAGTTTGAAAGAAGAAACTGGTGCAAGCTGATCGTCTTCAATCTTTAGTTTGCCTCAGAAACACCTGGAGGGTTTGTGGAAATAGATTTGCTGGGCCCTACCCCCAGTTTCTGATTCAGTAGGTCTTGGATAGGTCATGATAACTTGAATTTCTTATAAGTTCTCGGATGATGATGATGATGATGATGATAATGCTAGAACCACATTTTGAAAAATCACTGCCTAGACTTGGATGTATCTTATTCCATTGGGAACTAGCTGCCTGTAGGAAACTTGCGTTCATTTTCTCCAAACTGGGAGGAGGGAGCTGTGATTTTCCAGTATTGCCAGTGTCTAGGTGACTAATTTTGCCTAATTTTGGAGTTCAGTAATGAGTCCACTTGCTTACAAATAAAAGCCCAACTTTCCAATATCAGCTTTATGTATGATAAATGTGATACATGATTCCTGATTTATTTTTCATTTCACAACCAGTTTAGAACTCCAGAGGAAAATACAGAAGCATCATTGATTATGCCACCTCTATCCTGACATTATGTATGCCTCTAAAGCTGAAATCCAGAAATAGTATTACTATTCACCAAACAGACATATAAGCAAAATACAATTTTTGAATATGCATTTAAGTGGTGTTCCTCCACCGCCCAAAAAGAAGCGATGAGTCTCAAATACCATGTCAAAGTAAATGCCTGTGCAGTTATAAAAATGCAAACTTAATGAGATGGGAAAAAAGATGAAGGAACATTTATTTCTAGGAATTAATGAATGCAAATTTTTGCCTGTGATTCACAATTGTTTGAGGTATATTTGAAATTAATGATCAAGTTTTATCTTAGTGACAAAATAAGTGCTAAGGGCAATTTAAATATACTTGAAATGAGGCTGTGAATGAGAAATATTAGTTTAAAAAGAAATGTGACTGACCTCAGATAATACTTGCATCCAAATTAGTAAGGTGACAAATTTTGCTCCCTGTTCCTGAAATCTGTCTAGGAAGATTTGCATATAATAACCAACGAATATAGTTCACTTTCAACTCTTTTGATCTCAAAGATTCAATAAAGAAATTTCTTTTAAAATATAGTTTTATTAGAAGAGATGTTGCTGCAAAGGAAACCAAAATTGCGTATCTTGCCATGAAGCCCAGTTACCACAGCAAAACTACACATTGTGCATTTCCACTTTCACTGGGAATTTTATTGTGCTTAAACAAAAAGTTAAAAAGTTAAAAAGTTGTGTAAAATGTCATAGAAACTCCAACAATTTGGCAACAAGGGTTGGAAAAAACTTCATGTTTTACTATTTTACCAGACTTGTAACAAATATAAAAGAGCTGTTTTTCTAACCTTGGTAAGATATCTCCATAAAAGTCCTGAAATTAGCGTGATGCCCTGCGAGGTGAAGTACTTGCTTCCCCATGTTTTGAAAAGCAGCAGAGCTGTTGATCAGATCATTAGCAGCTCACTAAAAATGCGGAGTCAAAAAAGCAAAAATAAAGGCTCTGGGCTCCTTTTTGTACAACTAGTGAGTTAAATAATTCTATATTAGTGAGAAATAGTCCATATCTAAAATATTATATTTGGTATTTTATTAGATAAAAATATTCTAATATATTTTATATGTATACCAAATGAGATGTAAAAATCATTTTAAAATTTTCATTTAAGCAAAATGCAGGTAACTTTTGTCCTGAGAAATTTGACAATTTAAACATATAGTTTCTGAGAAATTTGACAGCTTTTAAGAGGAAACTAATAATAACCCAACCCTTACAGGCTTTTTTTTTTTTTTCGAAGTTGAAAATGCTCTCATTTTTAAGAAAGTTTTGGAAAATACTATGTCAGAATTTCCCTATCAGTTCCTACAGTGTTACCAATCTCTTCCCAGGAGCTATCTTCAAAGTATAATATAACAGACTATCAGAATAGGAAGTCTATGTGAAATAGTAATTCTCATTTCTAAATTTACAAGAAAGAAAAAAATTAAATGCTGTGACTTACAGTAAAAGAATTAAAGATAAATATGGCTAATGATATATAAAATCCTATTTGACTCTTATAACGTGTAAAGACTATTGCTCTTTAAACTATCTAATTTATCCAGTTTAAATCTTCAGATGACAAAACCTGGATTGTCTTTATCACTTATTCTAGGATTCGTAAGAGAATAAAGAAAGATTAAATGGAAAACTGTTGGGAAACAAGTAGCAATTTTTTAAGTGAACTTTCCATTATTTTTTTGCATTTATCTTAGAAATGAATTTGAGTTCATAGCTTTATCTTTGCAATTACTTAAAAATGAGAAAGTGTCTATGGATCAAAAATGTATGTATGTATTTTAATGTTTTTCTGTGTGTGCACAAGAACATGAGAACAGATACATATTTTTTTCAACAATTCGAGTTCTTACAACAGAAGTAGTTATAACTTGACCTAACAAAGAGTGAACACAGATTATAATCACAGGACATTCTATTTGCTGTAACATAATAGAAATTGGGGACTTACAACTGATACCTAGAGAAAAAGACAAACTGAAAACAAAAACAAACAACAAATAACAATGCAAATCTTCATGCAATTTGGCTGCGTTGCATGTGACTTGGGGTTTTACTGGTGAAGTGGTAAAAACATGTTATACTGATTAGTGCTGGTGGCTAAAAGGGAAAGACATTTGCTCTTGTAAGAAGGGGGAAAATAACCAGAGCCTGATTTTGCTCCGTTAGAGTAAATTTTATAGCTATATGCTTGTGGTTTAAAAAACTTTATTATTAAAATTTTGCATGAAAAAACGTTTTATTGTGAATCTGAGCTTCTAACCCCTTTGTACTTTATTGAAATAATGAGCTTTTTCTTTTTTTTTTTTTTTTTTGAGACGGAGTCTCGCTCTGTCACCCAGGCTGGAGTGCAGTGGCTCAATCTCGGCTGACTGCAAGCTCCGCCTCCCGGGTTCACGCCATTCTCCTGCCTCAGCCTCTCCGAGTAGCTGGGACTACAGGCGCCCGCCACCACGCCCGGCTAAGTTTTTGTATTTTTAGTAGAGACGGGGTTTCACCGTGGTCTCGATCTCCTGACCTCGTGATCCGCCTGCCTTGGCCTCCCAATGTGCTGGGATTACAAGCGTGAGCCACCGCGCCCGGCCACAATGAGCTTTTTCTAATTAAAGCATCACATTTATTATGTCAAATATTGAGTTAGAATACAACAAACTGTTTTCAAAACTAAAGAAAAATTTTAAATCAAGCGTTTATTGCCAGTATTATGATTACTTTCAATGATTTACAATTTGTGAGATGAGAAAAGTCATCTCATAACTGTTGAAACTCTAAAATGCCTCTTCTTAATCCAAAAGAATTAGTCAGAAAGTTGCCTTGACACATTTGAAGAAAATTAAGAGTAACTACTCCTGAGGTGGTTAAGTTCTTCCAACAAGTCTAAGGGGAACAATATCCTATCAACACCAACAGTACATGAGTGAAGAAATAAAACAACCATTAAGAACTGTGTGAACTGATGAAGGGACATGCGGTGGCCTGGCTCCCACCTGGCCACCAGCCAGCGGAGAACAAATCCCAGCCCTGCTTATGACCACGGCATGACCCATGGTGAGTGTCTTCCATTCCTGAGCCCCCCTCAGCTTCCTCATCTGTTTTTAAAGATAGGATTGCCATGAAAATAAATGTAAAGATTTCCGTAGTGGGGATCTGTGAAATTCTTTTGGTTGAGCCCCCGACATTGAAACTATTTTCGTAATAGTCTAAGAAGTAACTTGCTTTGTTCACTTTCATTCTCTCCTGAGAATGCAATGGAGTTTTTCAGAGTTACATCATGTAAGATATGACAACAGATTGAATGCAGAACAGACATGAGACTCCAGCTGTCTCCTATTAAGCCAGACATTACAGTGATTTGCAAACATGTGAAAGAGTGCCTCTCCTCTCACTACTTCGTTTTGTTTTTGAAAACACAGCTATTGTTTATAAAACTATGCAATAGGTGTTAACATGGAGTTTTAAATGAACTAATAGAAAATAGATTTAAAAGTCTTTTTTTCTAATATGGTAAATACAGCAATGCAATAAATAGCCACAGATATACACACATACACAGAAGCTCTTCAGATACTAATAATATTTTAGCATGTAATGGATCCTGAGACTAAAAAACTGAGACCTATTGATTTAAATCAATTACCTGACAAAAACTTTTTTCCACATGAATTAATTCACAAGGCAGAAAGGAATTCTCTGATAAGCTATGTAGCCCAAATTTGCTTTTAAAGCATGTAACAACTATCTATACTATTTCTCTACCTTTTAATAAATTGTTGAGAGCAATGGGTTCTCAACTTTAGCTGCATGTTAGACTTATCTGTGAAGTCTCTATAACATACTATTGTCTTTGGTCTCACATTCTGTAATTGATATTTTATAAAAGCTCTCTGTCTCTGTACAGATTAATTTCATCATGAAAATAATAGGTTTAATGATTACCATGTCTAAGTAGGTATCTCATTGCTCAAACCAAAATGCACCAACTCCACCCTGTATCATAACTGTTTATGTGCATGCTTAACTTCCCCAGCAGACGCTCAGCAGTCCAGGGCAGCACAGATGTGAGAAGCATTTTATTCTTCTGGCCTACTTAGAATGCCACAGAGTATGTAAGTGTTCAACTAGTGTTAACTGGACAAATGACTGAATGAGAGAATGTGTAATCGAGTACTCCCTCTACTTACTTTATAGTTCAAATGGGATGCCCCAAATGGCCCCCAGAGTGCAGAGCTTGACACTCCTCATCCCAGTGATAGCAGAAATGTCCACAGCCCATTCTAACATCTTACATGTGTCCCTCTTTATCTTCCTAGGGACCTTATGAATAGTGTATGAATGTTTAGAGGGGAAGACCTCCAGCTTCTATCCTAGTTCCCAGAGCCACTGACTGCCCGGCAGAAATCAACTTTCGTGAAACCATGTCAGATAATGGAATGGGGGCCAGATAAGGGCCATGGTGTTGGGGGAACCTCGTCCTTGTTGCAAGCTTTCTTCAAGAACAGAAGACTCAGTGCCCCTGAACTTAGGATTTGGGGATACAGTCATGTGTCTCTGAGGTACACAAGACTGCTCAGGAATGCAGTGGCAGAGACGCCTCTGTGGCAGAGGACATAACACAGGGTGTGCCATTAAAGCTGGCCTCAGAAGCTACTGACCCATGGATCATAGTTGTGTCTTCTGTGGAGCCAGAACTAGGCCTCTCTTAGCAGATGTCCCCATGTGTCATTCTCAGTTAAGAGAGTTGCACTCTCTGATGAACTTGAGACTTAAAGGTTACTGCTCTCAAAGTTCCTTTAATTCACAGTTGTTGCCACTTCATGAGATGCAAACAGACTTCAGGAGGCTAATCCTGAGGCCTCACCTCATAAGTCCCCCAAATACCAACACTTTCTTCCTCTGCAACCAACTGATTATTGAGGGGCTGAAGATTTTTTTAAATGATAACTTTATTGAGACATAATTTATACACCTTGTAATTTACCCATTTAAATTGTACAATTCAATGGCTTTTAGTATATTCACAGAGTTATACAACCATAATCACCATAATCAATTTTAGAACATCTTTGTAACCCCCCAAAATACCACCTGTCTACATTGGCAGTCACTCCTTATTGTGACCCAACCCCCAAAGTTCACAAACCTCCAGTCCTAAGGGAAGGGGTTCAGGACAGGCTATGCCAAAATATGGATCTTGGCATCTTAAATATTTTAGGCTTAAGGTATTTAACGAATGGCAGGTGGAGGAAGGACTCTCTGACTATCCCCTGAAGCAGATCACAAGACCCTCAGGGGACAGGTGCCCTTTCTCTACCCAATGTACTTCTCCTTAGGGTCCTTATCTCCAAAGAGGGGGGGACACCAAAGCAGATCACAAGACCCTCAGGGGACAGGTGCCCTTTCTCTACCCAATGTACTTCTCCTTAGGGTCCTTATCTCCAAAGAGGGAGGGACACCAAGAAGAAATGAACAAACAGGCCTGGTTAAGTTTCCTGTTTATTACCCCTTAGCCCTTTGTCCATCACATTTTTCCATGACTTTCCACTCATTACCAAACCTAATATAAAAGCACTCAGGTTTAACTGTTTCTTTAGGTTTTCATTTCCTTATGATGACTCCTGTGTCATGTAAAACTCACATTAAGTAGATTTGCACTTTTTTCTCTTGTTAATGTGTCTTTTGTGCAGGGCCTAGTCAATAAACCCAAAATGGGTGAAAAAAAAAAAATTCCTTTTTCTCAGAATTATATTTTTTCCAATCTTTGCAAAATTTCTCTAATTGGTAAGTTCTAAAAAGCAGTACATGTATTATTTAGGCATATAGGGGTAACCATTCAAATAACTTAAAACTAATACTAAAAATTAAGTGGTTATTTTAGGGGAAGTGAGACTTGTGAAAGGGTGGGGGAAGTTAGGCAAAGTGTAAGCCTAATTTTTAGGGTAAATATAGGCAACCACTAATCTACTTTCTGTCTCCGTGGATTTGTCTATTCTGGATATTATTATATGGTCAGCTGTGACTGGCTTCTTTCATTTAGACTGTTTTGCAGAATCATTCATTGCAACATGTATCAGCATTTCATTTCTTTTTAATTGCCAAATAACATCACATTTTACGTACAGAAAAATGACATTTAATTTATTCATTCATGTTGATGGACATTTAGATTGTTCCACTTTTAGGTATTATGAATAATGTGAAGATTTACTTTTAGGCCACTAAAAACACAAAAAAATTTCCTTATGCCCTTCTCTCAGACCTACATGTGTATAATCAAGGGATTCTTCATGGGGCAGAGGTGAATGTTAGATCTTAAAGTTACATTTTTACCTCTGCTTAAAACGTGAAATTGGTTGACAATGTCTCTCATTAAACAGAAAAAAAAATGCAAATAATACACAGGAAATAAAATGGACTTACTGAATTCAATCATACAGTCACAAAAGGTTAAAGAAAAGAACCTTAGAAGAGAGTTAATTTTACAAGTAAAGAAAATTTGAGTTCCAGAGAGATTAAATGACTTGCTCAAGATAACATGCTGTCTTGACTCTTGATGCCGATGGGTTAAAATGTTATACTCCCAAGTTTAAAAAAAAAAAAGAATAAAGTTCAAAAGCCTCTCAAAGCAAAAGAAGTAAAAACAAATGTATTTACTGGAAATCTTAAAATGAAACACTTGAAAGCTATTTATTGCCATCCTTTCCAGCTTCAGGAGACACACCCTTGTGGTGATAAAAGAGCCATAGGTTACACAATTTTGTTCCCGATGAAAGAGTTTGCACCTTCCCCTCCAGGCTGCAGACACCCTACCATGGGTAATAGAAGAGAGAGGTGTTCCCTGGTGATAGGCTAGTAGGCCGTGGCCAGTGCCAAGCTCTGGGGTCCCAAGTGGACAAGCAGAAGACAGCCCGCTCCACTCCCAAGACACATCACTCAATCAAGGCAGGGATGACTTCACTTGCCCCACCCATCCCAGCCAGGGGCTTGGACAAGTATTGAACCAAATGGCTCTCCACTGTGAATGGTGAAAAAAAACATTAGTGCTCTGAAAGTCCAGGCCTTTTGTTATTTTCAGAAAACAACAACAACAGATTTTATGCTTTTGCTTTCTCTGGTTAATCTCTATAAACTCTCAATATCTTTGGTATTTCTCTCTTGGAAAATGCAGTTAAGGAGAGAAGTAGATTTTTCTCATACAAAGGAAAGCTGCTATATGTCTCACCATTTATGCCACCTACCTCTCCTATCTCCTCCTCCCCTCTTCACAACACTGCTGCAGAATTAATGGATAGCAGGATGTGTTAGGCTACCTGGAAACTTCTTTTTTGTGTGTGTAACCCTTGGGGCATGTGAATTTTCCGACACCTTCACACCTTAGTCTTTTTTTTTTTTTTTTTAGAGACAGGGTTTCACTCTGTCACCCAGGATTGAGTGCAGTGGTGCAGTCATAGCTCACGGCAGCCTCCAATTCCTGAGCTCAAGTGATCCTCCCACCTCAGCCTCACAAATAGCTAGGACTACAGGCATACACCACTACACCTGGCTAATTTTTTAATTTTTTTGTAGAAAAGGGGGTCTCGCTATGTTGCCAAGCTAGTATCAAATTCCTGGGCTCAAGCAATCCTCTTGCCTCAGCCTCCAAACATGCTGCCATGACAGGCGTGAGCCACTGTGCCCAGCCTTACCCCCTCAATCTTAATCCACCCGTACATTTACCTGCCCAGGCCTCGTTTTCCTAATGAAAGCATGCTCTTCGAATCTTCTCTTCACAAATTTTAGGGTGTATTTTGATCAGATTTTTATCTGTTCAAAACACAATGGCATTTTTTTTGTTTGTTTTAGGGGACTCCAAGTTGAAGTCATCTCTGCTTTGATTGGGTGACGGGTCTTGGGGATGCTGGGGGATGCCTTCCACCCCTCCAATTCGGACCCCAGAACTTGGCATTAACTCACTAGCCTATCACCAGTTTTAGCATTTCTTATACACTATAGGAATGACACAAATTTCTTCTAGAATTTTCAAGATATTTTTCCCATTATTAATTCTCCCCCTTAATTTTTTTCATTAACTCCTTGCCTTTTAAATGCTATACCTGCATTGATTTAATTCTCCATGAATTGGATTGATTCAATAACTATTTATTTCTTAATAAATGCTCACATGTGTTTCAATTCTTTAATCTTAAAACATTTATTTATTTTTGGGAAAATTATTGGCAGGTTTTTTTTTTTGGAAAGTATAGACAAAATACATTCTAAGATAGTTTAAGTCAGTAAAAACTGAACTTGAGTTTATCTCTGTAAACGGCAAACAACCATTACCAAGTGTTTATTTGGATGACATTTGTATACTGTTATCAGTTAAAACCTCAGTATTCTTCTTCAGATGAAGACATTGGTCAAAATTCGGTCAGTGCTTGAATTCCACAAGCAGTGCATTTTGTCCTTATGAACAAGAGTTACAGAAGAGAATGACTTGATATTTCTTAAGTCTAGCTTTCTAGACAATCCCACCAATAGGACCTAAAATACATAATTAATTTCATAGTCTTGATATTATTATTAGACATAAAATAATATTTCCTTTCACTCATTTATCCACTCAACAAATGCCTATATAGCTATATCTTTTGCAATTCAGGATCTCAGGGATAAAAATTTGTGATAAAATAAGCAAGAGTCATAGAATTAATCTTTTGGGGGGATATTTTAATTCCAAAATTCCTTTCTTCTCATTCACTTTCCACACAGCGGCCACAGTTGACTTGTAATTTTCTTTTGAATTAAAACATCTTGCTTTCCAAATAATACATGTACATGATAACAAAATTTCCATGTATAGGGAAAGACTTCTTGTGAATACTTTCCCTAATTTCCCACACCTTTCCACAAGTCTCGCTTCGTCTAAAATAACGACTTTTAATTTTTAATATTTGTTTTAAGTTATTTGAAGGGTTACCCCTATATACCTAAATAATACATATACCACTTTTTAAAATTTACCAACTAGAGAGATTTTCAATTGATTTCCTAGTGTGGTAGATGATAATTTAGCTCTCCTAAACCAATTCTCACTTTCTGTCCTCCCAG
The DNA here is from genome assembly GCF_009828535.3 of Hylobates moloch. Classification (NCBI taxonomy): domain Eukaryota; kingdom Metazoa; phylum Chordata; class Mammalia; order Primates; family Hylobatidae; genus Hylobates; species Hylobates moloch. The sequence continues at coordinate 27,417,180 of NW_026652283.1, read as the reverse complement.
CCTTCAGTGAATATCTGTTTTGTTTTGTTTTGTTTTGTTTTGTTTTGTTTCTTTTTTGGCCACCCAGCATTTGAACCCATTGCTATTTTGGGAAATTTTCCCATCTTATAAGGTGAGAGGTAGAGGTAGCTTATGGCTAGAGAAACTGAAAACACCAGATACTCACTTTCTCAAGCTTCCTTGCACCTGGATTCATGCATGTCAGCTAGGCTCTACAAAGCAGACATACCACCTCAGACTTGGAATCAACAGATATTAACACATTTGTGGTAAGATTGAGTTTCTGGGTAGCAGCAGCAGCAGCAGTGCTAATTGAAGCACCCAGTCTTCCATGCCACTTGTGTTTATAATACAATCTCTCCTGCCTTGTGCCCAGCTACGAGAGGAATTCTGCTATTAGACCAATTCTTCTGGGTGATTATTCAAATTGCTCCCGGGCTGCAAAGTCCAAGATTCTGCAGTCCTCTAAGTTCTCCACTTTTTCTTCTTAAGTGAGCCAGAGTTCGTCTCTGTTGCTTACAATTAAGAATTCTGACTGACATACTACCTAATCCTAGTTTAGTAACACTACTGCCCTCAGATCCTCCACTAGTCACTTTGCAACTTAAAGCAACATACTAGAGTGCTTCTATCAAACACGAAGAGTACCTCAACTTCCCATTTTGCAAAATGAAGACACTAGTACTCCAATACTTGCGTCTACATTTCCTCCCTTCTTCTAAGATGAAAACACTAATATTCCATTCTAGAATTATAATCATTTTCTGTGCTTCGTTTATAATTTGATTCTAGAAGTTAAAAACCAATTAACAATCTTTACAACGTGCCCACATACAAATTATTAAACTCTGAGAGCATTGTGTGTTATATTTACATTTCTTTGTTATATGTCCTATATACATGATAATCCAATATCATAATTCCTATGCACTCAAAGAAAAAATGATCCTGCAGTTAAGTTGGAAGCCATCTGTTTTTATAGTCTATTTTTTTCCTCTAACAGAACCTCAACATTTTCCAAGGCTTATCTAGAGGGCTCCATTTATTCCAATCTGAATTTTCTAGGGCTTCTTCAAATCAATGCATTTGGGACAAAGATGCCACTGTTTTCCTGCTTTTAATCCAGTAGTTCCTGAAAACCGTGTCCTGCTTTTCTTGATTTGGTTCCTTGTTTTATTAGAAAACATGTCTTAGTAACTTTCTAAGAAAAGGTCTATAGAGGACAAACCTTTGGAGCCTTTGCCTTGCCTTTGTGAAGAAGATTTTCATTATGGCCCTTCCATTTGACGGCTGGTTTGGCTAAACATAAAATTATGAGTTGAAAATAAGTTTCATATAGAAGTCTGAAGGTTTTTCTCCATTGTCACTGTTGAGACATATGGCACTGATGAAATTCTGTTTATTTATCTTTGGTCACTGTTGCTGAAGGAATCTATGACAAAGTTTGGTGAAGAAGGTGAGAGGAGAGTAGATAAGAAGAAAGATCCAGAGCAGGAGGTATCATCCGGAAAATCTGATTGGAGATATTGTCCTGGCACAGACATTAGCGGATTATCTTTGGCAGCTAGAGTAGGAGGGGGAGAAGTTCCTAAAAAGAAAAAAGATTGGGGAGGAGCTGCAAATAAACTCATCGACTAGGCAATTTTGCTTAGTCGTTCTGGACTTTCCCACTACAATAAAGATGACTGTTCATCTAGAAATTATTCTCTTAGAGAAATGGCTTATTTTTATTAAGTCAACACAGCAAACAGCCTTTTTATTCTCCAAGGCACACATACATATGACATATGATAGTGCTGAGATTTTTGCCTCTTCTGCAGAGTGGAGGTAGCATATCAGAAGATAGCATGAATTTTTTGGAACTTTAATAGCACAGTGAAGAGAGAATTGAATGATCAATGCAGCATATTGCAAATGGAATGTTTTCTTATCCTGAAAATATAGACTTACATATAATTATAACTCATACTATTGAGTATTCAAATTTTATTTTGCTTTGTGAACCATGTGGAATGAAAAGCAATCATGCTGTAATGTGGTACCCTGTGACATAATCATGCCTACTACCATTACAATTTCAACAAACTTGGATTGGAATTCAAATGAGTAGTGTGACCCTGAGGGAAACGCTTTAATTGAGAACATTTAATTGAGAATTAATTGTTTGAGAACATCAGTGTTCTCAATTAACACAGGAAAGATTTATGACGCCCCCCCCCCCCCCCCCCGCCTTTGGTGGTTCTGTTGAGAAGGAAAAAACATGAACTGCCATTTGATTTTCCACTCAATTGCATCTACCAACTGGCAGACAGACCAACTGAGAGAGTCCCTCCGTTTAGTAGCTGGATTCACCATGGGTGTGCCCCAGGCGTGTTACCAAGGCTATTTCTTCCGATCAGAATAGTCCACAGACAGCAACTCTCTGAGGGAGGTCTCCACAACTGAACTAGTAAGATGTGCCTCTGCTTAAAATAATCATTAGGAATTTCTCCCTTCTCTTCTATCTGTCTTAACCTTCTAATTAGCCACCTCTTTATCCTCTGAGAATATCTCAAGTCCATGTCTGATAAGCCACTTCTCAGCAGGGAGAGAACTGCATCTTAAAATGGATTCGATGCTTCTTAGTAAACTGACAAATCAGCTGAGGAGTGAGTCAAATGAAAATTTTAGGACTATCATCCTGCAAAAAAGGTGATGATTGCTATAGGTTGGGAGAGTTATAATCTGTCAGAATCTTCTGTTGCAAGGAACAGCTTAGCCACACCGCAGTGCTCCATGGTGGCTGCCGTCAAGAATCTAAACACGGCTTGGAATTCTCTGAGGATGTTATTCATAAAGGCACAGTTAATCAAACTCAGACCTCTCTTCAGAATCTCACTGTACAAGCCAAACTTATTGCCAACAGAAGGAAGGTGCCAGACCAGAGAAGGTAAGCTAAAATCTGTGTGCCCTGGCTTCAGAACTATGAGGTCTCAACTCAGCCCATTTTAAAAAGTAAGAAAAAAAAAAAGATTTTGTGTATGTTGTTGCTTCGTTTGTTTTTACATTTATCAAACAGTTGGCTTTCTATTCATACAATCAGAGCTTTGTAACTATCCAAGGATTTTCAATCTACAGAAATAGATATTTTCACTGATTTTAATTTAATTTACCAAAAAGAAAAAAAAAAATCTCTCCTTTCCTTCCCTCACCCTTTAGAGGAATTCAGAAAGGACGGGTATGGGCCAAAATCACTCTGGCTAGTGTCCATGGTTACCAAGCTGAAAGAGAAGGCAGTTTTCTGGATAAATGGCCTTGCCTTAAATGCCAGATGCCTGCTAAAAGTATTGCAGGCTCTCAGAATCTTTCTGTGCCTCCTCTGCCATCATAAACAGGAATGGTGGATCTTTCAGCAGAGATACTGGCGTATCCCCATGGATTACACCCTTGGCTTCTGAGAAGAATGGTTTTCTTTATTCTTTGCACAGGGAGATCTCTACATATGAAAGGTGAAGTAACTTGATTTCAGTTGTTTTGGAACTAACTTGGAGTGGTGAGAAACTACAGCATTGTCATGTTCTCACCATCAGAGGTAAGAATAAACATAAGGCAATTTGGGTGTTCTCAGTTTGCACAAATCATGTGTTCAATGAACATTTTCCACCATTCTCAACTCAGGGACAAATTTTTCTAGGGTCTTTGAAGATAAATATGAAGGGAAAGCATAAATAGGCCTGTTTGGGATTCAGCTTCCATAAGCGAGGAAGAGAAGCAGCATCGGTGACGATCATGAGTTTGGTCTTTAACAATTTCCACCCAGCTTTGCTCAAGTATCTGGTTCTTCATCTACAGGTGAATTCTATGAAAGTTGCTACCTCATAGAGTTGTTGAACTTTTCTAATTAATAGACTACATTTAGGACAGTTTTAGGTTTACAGAAAAATGGAGCAGAAAGTAGACAGAGTTCCTATATACTTCCTCAGTTTTCCTTGTTATTACTATCTTGCATTGGTGTTATGGGTGGTTGAATTTTAAATTACATTCCACATAGAAAGCATGGTATTTTACATGCTAGAATATGGTTACAAACTTAAACTATCATGTCTGTAATTCAGGACCCTCTCATTTGTTAATAAAACGTTTTCATTTATTTGATGACATTTCATGAGTCACCATTAGCAAAAAACTCCCCTAATTCCCTACCAGACAACCACACTATTTGCAAAATGCTGTCTGTGAAGATTTGTTTCTTTAGGTTTAAGATCTGTATTTCAGTAATATTTCACTGAAATACAAAATACCCCTAAAAGAGAGAAAAGAATAACTATTGTTATCATCAATGACTTTATTGTTAATTAACAAAAGACACAATCCCCATCTAGGCACTGTAGAATGATACTATCCATCAGTGGTTTTAAGAAGAATGACAAAGAATGTCCAGAGGTTCTTAAGTAGGAGAGTGCTCAAGAAGAGGAACTGGAGTAGTCTTATATGGTTAGATGATTACAGAAGAGAAAATTATAGCATAGGAAAGAAGAAGAAAGGAAAACCAGTTGTGAAAGAAGGGAGTATTGACTCAGAGCCTTTCTTCAAGGCAAACAGAGTCAACCTCTGAGGAGGCAGAGGGAGGGGAGATGAAGGATAGGCCCCATAGGAGCCTAGATAGCTGGATGTTGTTCACTTTTCTCTCATTGAATATCAATAGGGCCAGATGGAAGAGGATCAAAATAGCGCCAACAGCATGATTATACAAAAGTGAGAGTTGAGAATACTGAACATATTGGCATTCAAGAGTGACACAAAAGCAAGCACAAGAAAACAGACAAAACTCATTCTGGAGCTAGGTCACTGAGGAATGCATGGGTTTTCTAGCTGGCTGCACTTGGGAGAAAAGTTTAAGGCAAGTATGCATGTTGCCTAGATGTCAGAAGTATGTAGGAGGTCTTCAAGGAGTTGTCAGCCATGGCTGACCATTAAAACCCCTTTGAAGGTTTTATAAATATAACTACGTGGGCCCCAGTCCTAGGAGATTCTGATGGTGGTGAGGGACAGGTAAGTATACTTGTTTAGGCCACTGCCCTGTACCTTAATTAATTATCCTCACTATCAAAAGTGTTGTTCAGGTACCAGAGCTCAGGTGACCAAGATACTCCCAGGCTCTGCTGGCCAGAGCATGAACAAGACCTAGCAATTCCCTTTATAGGAATCTACCACAAGGAAACAATCAGAAATGAAGGCAAGTTTTGCATTCAAAGTTGTTCATTGCAACTTTATGTGTGTTAGCAAAAAAGTAAGATAAACTGAAGTTTAATAATAGGGAAATGGCATATCCATAAATGTTATATAGAATTCCAAAATTGTTTTCCAATAACTATGTGATACAGAAAAAAATGATATAATGTTAAGCAAAAAGGAAAAAAACCCAGGAAGACAAATATGTATATGCAATATGAGCTCTGTCTAAATTCCCAACCACCACCATGTATACACACACTAGGCATAGTACTCCAAGAAATAGCAAAAATGTCAACCATGGTCATCTGTATTAGTCAGGGTTCTCCAGAGAAACAGAACCAACCAATGGATATATACATATATATATATATATAGATTGATAAAGATATGCATATGCATATATATACACAAAGAGATTTATTATAAGAAATCAGCTCATGGCAAATGAGACAATATGGAGGCTGGCAGTGCAAAATCTGAAGAGCTGACGTCCTAGTTCAAGTCTGAAGGCTGGAAGCTGTTATAGATAGAACCAATTAAGAGCTCATGTTCCAGTTTGAGTTCAAAGACTGGTAGGCCACCACAGAACCAAGAAGAAACAATGTCCCAATTCAATTCTGAAGACTGGCAGGTAGGATAATTCTCTTCTACATGTGTGTATGCATGTGTGTGTGTGTGTGTGTGTGTGTGCCTTTTGTTCTATTCAGGCCTGATTGGATAAGACCCACCCGTATCATGGTTTACTGCCTTACTCAGTCAACTGATTTAAATGTTAATCTCATCCAAAACACCCACACAGAAACACCCAGAATGATATTTGATCAAATATCTGAGTACTCTGTGGCCCAGTCAAGTTGACACATAAAATGAACCACCATATGTGCTATCACTTAGTCTGTAAATTAGTGATAGCAGGAACCATATCTTTTTGCATGGATTATACTGTTATTGATTTATGACTTCTTAGCCAAGCAGAATTCACTCTCAGTATTCAAGAAAATGAAATAATATCCTTGTTGATGCATTAACCCAGGAAGTGGCATGCTTCAATTGAAATTGAAATTTCAATAAGCCTGTGAGGAGCAGCTTAATTAGTAAAATCTCACTGTCCATTCAGTGTGCCTTCAAATGTAAGCAAAAATAATAGGCAAGTGATTTATATACTTTTTGAAATTCCAAAATATCTATGTGGAAGAATTCAGTTGTAAAGTTTTTCTTTAACTTGAGTGAATATATTATTGCATCTAAAATTATGTGCACACTTCCCCAAAGAACTATATGCTATCATAACCTGATATTATACTTGTATTTGAATATATTACATATATTTATGTTGAATATAAATTTATATGTATGCCTCACCAAAGAACTATGTGCTATTACAACCTGATACTATGTACTAGCACTTGCCTCAGCTCAGAGTTACAGAAAAATTTTCATCCCTCTAGAGGTGAAAATATTCTTCCTGAAAATGTTCTCTTTATTGAGGATAAAGGTATGTGTTGGAAATTTAGTGGTTAGGAAAGGCAGAATAACTATGAGGAAGGAGTAGAGAAGGAGAAAGGAGACAAATATTAACCTTCTCAAGTAGCTTTTATCCAAAGAACAATTTTTAAATATAAAAGTAATTTCTCTTTTAAAAAAAGCTAAGCAAAATACAGTGAAAAAGAATACTAGAGTAAAAAGAATAACAAAAAAGCAGCAATTGGCATTTCTAGACAATTTTCCTTCCCAGTGGTATTCACCCCATAGTCAATGTTGGGAACCTGAGACAGTGCCCTTACTGGAGGTGACTAGCCCCAAGTTCAGGGAGTAGGCATTCCAGACTTTCTCATGTTAATCCTCAGCTCAGACCATTCAGCCAAGATACCACCCACAGCGGGACAAGATCTGTTCCTTGGGACATCTGCCTCAAGCATCCTTTAACAGTCCCAACCATAATCTATTCCTGTGTAATTATGTAATTATGCAATTAAATATAATAAAAGGTGGGGTGGGGGGAGGGGAACTTTCTCATTAGAGCAGGAGTTGAGCAGTTTCCAAACAGGAGCTATGAAATTCAGAAAAGAGGAAAACAACTCTCTAATACTTAAGAATAAACTCCTGGTCCAGTCCTAACCCTGTGAAGGAGTTGGAGGTGAGCTTGCATTTTAAGACCCCGGTTCCATCTTAGTTCAGTGATGCTGTACTAAGAACCTACTCTAAACTCAGGCTTTAGAAGGCTCATCCCGATTCAGACCTGACTCCTGAGCTGGCCAGGTAGTGCTAGGATACCCACCCATCCCAGCTAAAGTTCCTCAGACCAGGTTCTACCATAATATGTTGTCTTGAAATGGTTTTGTTTACTTCCACCAAGCACAAGCCAGGAGCTAGAAAATAGAAGGGGGTTCATACCTGTGTAGCCACTCCAGAACACAAGACAAGGAACCCTCAAGCAGGTTTGTGGGTGAAAAAGCTTCTGATCTAGGCTTAGATAATCCAGATACTTAGTTAGGAAAGTAACGCACTTTCAGACTCACAGGTCATCTCATTAATCCAATACAGTTGAGTGTCCCGTATCCAAAATTCTTGGGACCAGAAGTGTTTTGGATTTCAGATTTGTTTTTCAAATTGTGGAGTATTTACACTATACTTCCCAGTTGATCATCACTAATCTGAAACTCCAAAACCTGAAATGCTCCAATGAGCATTTCTTTTCAGCTTCATCTCGGCACTCCAAAAGTTTCTAATTCTGGAGCATTTCAGATTTCAGACTTTTGGATTAGGAATGTTCAATCTGTACTTGTATTATGTGTGTTTCTGCCTTTGAAATTTACAAAAAGCTTTTTCATACATTCATCTCATTGATGCCCTTGGGATGGCTTTGTACAAACAATGTCAGGTCAGAGATGGAAATGCTGCTTTGTGCTCACATGTCCCAGTTTCTCAGTCTTTTAATTTTTAATGTAAAATTTTTAATTTCTGTGGCCACATAGTAGGTGTATATATTTATGGGGTACATGAGATGCTTTGATAAAGGCATGCAATGTGAAATAAACACATCAGGATAAATGGAGTATCCATCATCTCAAGCATTTATTCTTTTCTTATGTTACAAACAATCCAATTATGCTCTTTTGGTTATTCCAAAATGTACAATGAATTATTGTTGACTGTAGTCACCCTGTCGTGCTATCAATTATTAGATTTTATCTATTCTATCTAACTATACTTTTGCACCCATTAACCATCCCCATTTCCCACCCAACCACACTACTACTCTTCCCAGCCACTGATAACTACCCTTCTACTCTCTATGTCCATGAATTCAATTGTTTTAATTTTTAGATCCCATAAATAAGTAAGAACAAGTGATGTTTGTCTTTCCCTGTCAGGCTTATTTCACTGAATATAATGTCCTTTGTTCTTTTTTCTTTTTTATGGCTGAATAGTAATCCATTGTGTCTATGTATTGCAATTTCTTTATTCATTCATCTGTTGGTGGACACTTAGGTTGCTTCCAAATCTTGGCTATGATGAATAGTGCTGCAATAAACGTGGGAGTGCAGATATCTCTTCAGTACACTGATTTCCTTTCTTTTTGGCATATACCCAGCAATGAGATTGCTGGATCATATGGTAGCTCTATCTTCAGTTTTTTTGAGGAACCTCCAAACAGTTCTCTATAGTGGTTGTACTAATTTGCATTCCCACCAACAGTGTGCGAGGGTTCCCTTTTCTTCACGTCCTCTAGTTTCTCAGTCTTATTCAAATGCACATTTATAGGATGTTTTCATATCTAATCTTTGTTTTTCACTCTGAAAACAAATCTTATTTTTTCTTTTAACTTTTCATTTCAATTTTTCACTTCTAACATCACCTGTGATTCTCATACATTCCTCCTGGCAATATGACTTTTTCTTTATCCACTTTTCCAGCAGCTACCATATGCCTTCCATTGTGCTAGTTAATCAAAGTAGAAAGAGAGACTATTACCAAATAATAGAAGACGTCGGTTCTTTTCATCGTTTGCTCATAAGCGAATAAGGAAGAAGTGGTGACACTAAGCTAGCATTTATGGGTCTCTCTAAAGCATTTTTAATGTACTAACTAAATTAATGTTCACAACTACACCATGTGATTAAATATTATATCTACACAGTTAGATGAGGAAACTGAACAACAGCAAAATGCTTAATTAGCTGATCAACACGCAGCTAAACATTGAAGCTCAAAGCCACAATTTGAAAAGTCAGTCTAACTTCTTAACCACTTTGTTACACAGTTACTGTGTCTAATGTATAAATAACAAAATAATTGGAGATATATCATAATATGTAATAAAATATTAAATATAATCAATACAGGCATGGAAATAAGGAAATCAAGACCATTAATTATGTAGTATAATATAGTTTGTATATTTGTCCTCTACAAATCTCATGTTGAAATTTGATCCTCAATGTTGGAAGTGGGGCCTAGTGAGAAGTATCTGAGTCATGGGAACGGATCCCTCATGAATGGCTTATTGCCATGCTCACAGTATGAATGAGTTCTTGCTCTATTAGTTTCCACAACGATTGATTGTTAAAGAGCCTAGCACCCCCCTCCCCTCTCTCTTTTCGTCTCTCTTGCCATGTGAAGCTGCTCTTCCCTGCTTTCTACCATGTGTGGCAGATGCCTGAGGCCCTCACCAGAAGCAGGTGCTGACATCATGCTTCTTGTACAGCCTGTGGAATCTTCAGCCAGATAAACCTTTTTTCTTTATAAATTACCTAGCCTCATGTATTCCTTTATGGCAGCACAAAAGGACTAAAACATCATATAAACATCAAGAATAAAATGAGGTTGCAAAGTAAGCTGAGACCTCCAAGGAACGCTTATCTTTGTTTCCCTTTTTCTGAGTGTAGTGGTTAAGCCACAGAAGTTGAAATCTCTACTCTCTTGTCCTCCATCCTCTCCTTGTCCTGCCTTTGGATGCTACACCCATCACTGTGTTGACACAGCTCTTCAAGGTGCTCGCTTAATCAATGGATCCAGTGACTTTGCCATCCTGACAAGGTCAGTCATTACCATGGAAGAGGCCCAGGCTTTCTGAAGTTGCTTCTACCAGCTGTCTTCTCTAGCAGCCAAATGCCATATTCTATCATCAGCCTGGCTGCTTAACCTTGCGTAAACTACTTAAAAACCTTCTGCCTCAGCTTCTACTTCTATAAAATGGAGATCATATTAGTACCTACTTAACAGGGTTTTGTGAGGATGAGGTGAGCCAATACCTGTAAAGTGCTTTAAGTAATCCTGGCACATGAGGTTGAGAAGCAAGCTGGGGTCTCCAACAAAGGCTTTTTTTTTTTACATTAATAAGATATTTAATAAAGAGTAGCTCATTAAAAGCACATAGCTCATTAAATGCCACTCTTTATTAATATTTTATTATGAAGATTTTCTAAGTGATGTTTCACTCTGCAGTTTGCCTCACATCTCTTCTTCCCACATTTCAGAGATCTTGGCTGAGGTTCAACCATTATTCTTGTATCTTTCTTCCTGTGTCCTCTCTTCCCCAGAAATCGTATCTGCCCCTGAAGTTTCAGTGATTGTTTACATGGTTTCAGTATCCCCTATTTAAAATTCATGAGACCAGAAGTGTTTCAGATTTCAAATAATTTTGGAATTTGAAATATTTGCATTATACTTACTGACTCAGCATTCCTTATCCAAAGATCTGAAATCTAAAATCCTCCAATAAACATTTCCTTGGAGCGTCATGTCAATGCTCAAAAAAAAAAAAAAAAGAAAGAAAGAAAGAGAGGGAGAAGCAAAGAAAGAAAAAAGAAAGACAGAAAGAAAGAAAGAAAAGAAGGAAGAAAGAAAGGAAGAAAGAAAGGAAGAGAAAGGAGAGAAAGAAAGAAAGAGAAAGGAGAGAAAGAAAGGAAGGAGAAGGAAAGAAAGAAAGGAAGGAAGGAAAAGGAAAGAAAGGAAAGAAAGAAAGAGAAACAGAAAGAAAGAAAGGAAAGAAAAAAAGAAAAGTAAAAGAAAGAAAGAGAGAGAGAAAGAAAGAAAGAAAGAAAGAAGGAAAGAAAGCAGGAAAGGAAAATGACAAAGTGACAAAGGTGATGGGATGTTACTCCCGTGATTACATTATGTTATCTAACACTCCAACTTAGCAGACTGGAGCAAGAGAGACTCCTTGCTGGCTTGATGAATTAAGCAGTTACATTTGAGAAACCCACACAGCAAAGAACTCCAGACAGGACTGCAACAAAATGTGAGTGCTCAGTTATATAGCCTCAAGAAAATGAATTCTGTCAATAGTCTGGCTGAGCACAGTAGATTCTTTCCCTGTTGAGCCTCCTGAGAAAACACAGCCTGATAGATACCTTCGTTACGGCCTTGTGTTACCCTCGGGAGAGGACCTTGCTAAACCATGCCCAAACTCTTGACCCACAGAAACTATGAGATAACAAATGTTTATGTATTGGTTATAGAAGAGAAAACTAATAACTTGGTATGAGTTGATATCCATGAAAACACTATTGTCTACATCTTACTGAGATTAGACACCAATGTAATCTTTGATTCCTAGCTACTTCTTGTCACTTACATTCAGTCACTAAATCTGAAGTAATTGAGCTCACTAATAAGAATAGCTTATAATTAGTGAGTAAGTTTATAAGCCATGCATTGAACTTACTTTATATAATAATCAGTGACTTATTCCCTTTATAGATGATAAAATTGAAATGTGGAAGTGAAACATATTTTGCCATATTTTTCAACTGAAAAAAATCACAAATTTGTACATTTAGAAAGGAGACTTTATTCCTTATAAAGGGTTACAGCCCACAAGGAGGCCATCCTGACAGGCTGGGAAGTGTAGCCTCTGGCAGAGACCATTGGCAGGCACTTTGAAGGAGGAAAGGTAAGACAGAAATTTATGGTGAAGGGGTTGGCTAAGTATACATATTCCAAGTTTATAAGAAGAGCTATGAATATTCATGAAGGGTTCAGTACCCGAGATGTGTACTGAACAAGCACACATGTTACATGCATCCCATGTTCACTTTGAGGTGGACACTTAACATTTAAATGCATTACAATTAGGCCCTGTATGTCAAAAGGTGAGGCAAGGACACAAAGGCATTCAAGTATGCAGCCTCTGTAAACCAGCCAGAACCCATCCAAGGTTAGGGGTCTTCTTATCTGGATAAAGTTATTGAAATTAGTTTCTTGTCCAATCAAAGCTGCAGTCATGGCTTGTGGAACAGGGGAGTCAGTGAGTCAGCAGCTGGCAGTGGATGAACTGCAATTATTTTAATACTGCTTTTCTTGAGGTCAATGCTTGCTTAGGTGCTAAGGAAAAAGAAAAACCTTGTGGTAGTTAGAACATAGTTTATTCTTTATGTGGAGGGATGCGTAGCTCAGCTTAAGGCCTGGTGTGGCCTTAGGTCCTGTTTATAACTTGGTATTTTATTGTCACAAAGAGTCCATTCTGTCAGTCATATAATCTCTATTTTAACTTTAATGCTGGTCAGTTTTGTCTGAACTACAAAAGGAGGGGATATAATGAGGCGTGTCCAACCTCCCGTCCTGTCACGGGCTGGAACTCAGTTTTTAAGGATTCGCTGGGGTCCCCTTGGCCAAGAGGGGGTCTATTCAGTCAGCTGCTGGGGGTGTGCTTAGGATTTTGTTTTTAGTTCTTATATTCAAATCTGGTATCAGATTCCAAATCCTATGATCTTTCTGCTACAATGGACTGAGCATCCAGATGTCTCTGTTAGATCAGAAGTCTAAGTTACAGTTAAAATTCAGACTCCTTTCACCAGCATTTGAAATTGCTTGGTCTGGTCTTAATTCCCTCTTCAGGCTTTTCCCCCATTATTCATTTGCTTTCTCTAAAATTTCTTGATGTTTTTCTACTTCCTAGAGTCAACTCACAATCTCCTTTAGTCTTGTAACACCCTCAACAGAAGAAACACAATCTACTCCTTTGCTATCTTAGCAAGAGAAGAAAAATAGAAGAGGAATTTTTTTTTAGATGAAGTCTCACTCTGTCGCCTAGGCTGGAGTGCAGTGGCGAGATCTGGCTCACTGGAATCCCCGCTTCCCGGGTTCAAGCGATTCTCCTGCCTCAGCCTCCCAAGTAGCTGGGATTACAGGCAGCCACCACTATACCCAACTAATTTTTTGCATTTTTAGTAGAGACAGGGTTTCACAATGTTGGCCAAGGCTGGTCTCGAATTCATGACCTCGTGATTCACCCGCCTTGGCCTCCCAAGGTGATGGGATTCCAGGCATGAGTCACTGCGCCTGGCCCAGAAGAGGAATTTTTTAAGTGTAGTGGGGTGGGCATACCATGGGGCCCTCATTCTGTTACTCCAAATTTCACCTTCAATTCAGCATCTGAATCCCAGGACTACCTCTGCCATTGTCATGTTATCCTCTTGGATATCCCTTCCTTTTAAATATATGAGGAATGTACTGGAGATGCCTGCCACAACCTGCCCCACATTTCGCCCCTTCTGCAGAAAGTTTCCTTACTCCCCTCTTTAACAGGTGAATGGATCGCTCAATATCAGTGCCACCCTGAGCCAGATCAAAGCTTGAGGCAAAAGGAAAGGTGTGTGCTCTTACGTGTATACTTACCAAAACACCCTTCCATGTTTTGAAACAAGCAGGAAAAGATAATTGAAGTTCTACAACTAAAAAAAGTGACTACATGTAGGGCTCTGCATTGCATAATCTGTTCACACCTCATTGTCAAAACTCATAAACCTACCCCATGAGGACCTGGTGAGGGAGGCAAAAGCCACAGGGTCCAGGAACCATGCACAAAACACATGGTTCATAAACCCCCATTGTGCAAAAAACACAGAGTCATAAAACAGACAAACAATGCCATCCTGTCTCTGTGTAAAATTTTACTATTTCTTCCTCAAGGACTACTTTTTCACTAATTTTGCATTTTAACTATTGTATTAAATATTATCTTGATTACTGATTTTCTTGGCATGCCATTAAAATTTGCACAAAAAGACAGTGTTTTACTCTTTTCACTAATTCTGGTCTTATTCAACATCAACTGCTCAGTCCCAGCTGATTGAACCTACTACAGCCATCTAACCCAAGAACAGCCCATACGCGAGACTGGTATTGATCCACTCTATTCTGCCATTAAGGAAACTGCTGTGGAAATTACAGTCCAGAAAATACTACAGCAATCATGCAAATTTTCACACATAGGGTGACATCATTCTTTCCCCTCACCTCTCTCCCATTCTTCCTGTGTGACCAAGACGCCTCCTGTAGAAGGGAGGGGGTGAGGGAAGGAGCGGAAAGGAGAGTTCCCAGGCTGAGTCTGGAACGGAACAGGACATGCGAACTTGATAAGAAAGTTGGCTATGGTGAGATAATAGGACAACCTAGACCTGGTAATGTGGGGTTTTATGCACCATGTACTTCTTTATTCAGTTTTCTCCTGTTTTCTCTTGATTTTTTACAACATTCTATTTACTAATGAAGCATAATGCTATCTGCCAGGGCCCAGATCATGGATAAGCTTTGCCTAACTCCTGCTATGCACAGTATCTCTTCCTTTCACATCTTCTGTCTGTACTGCCAAGGCTGTCTCTTTACATCAGGAGTCCCTTCTATTTTAGTCACCTTGAGTAGCTGCTGAGCCACCTCACCCAACCAGTAGAATCAGTTCCTGGAAATCAGTCTCAGGAGTCAGAAATTTGAAACAAATTCAGTGACCTTCTCCTCCAAAGAACGTAACTATATTGGCCATCCACAAATTACCAACAAAGAAAGCCATTTACTTCAATACATTATAAATTTTCATGAATGAAAACTTTAATAAATGACAACTGACATCATCAGTTTAAGAGCATTTGCCCCTGGTGATTTGTATAGCCCTGCTGACATTAATAAAAGAATATCTTTGTTCCTTGCCCTTCATCTCTCTGGTGCCAGGAAGACAAGCTACATTCACTCCCTTCCTTAAAATCATAAACTCAGCTTATCTCCTGGGAACCAGACCTTCTCCTGGGCTGGAAGTAATTCTCCCATAACCATAAACATGTAGAGAAGTTTAAGTGCAGTTGGGTGGGGATAGTCCTTCCTAGCAAGCTGGTGGAAATTTCATCAAGGCCAGTTTTTGGAATCTGACCTGTGAATAGCGATGGAATCCAGAAATTTATATTTACTATTGCGGCATGCTTTTCAATTTTATACTTCCCAAAATAAATTTTAAGTTACTCATTGAAAAGATCAAGTCTTAAATGACTTCCACTCCCAGAATGGCCAGCACACAAATAGCTCTTCAAGGAATAATCTGACTTCTGCATTTTGAGCATCTTTGTCTCACTTCACATTTATTGCACCCCTGTTTGGGCCAGGCAAAGGGAATATGGGTTAATTAGGGGAAGTTCCCGCTAGTCCTCGGGGTCTTGGATGAAAGAGGGAAAAATAAGTTATAGAGGCTAAACCCTGCTGTCTCAGAACTACCCTGCAGCAGTGCTTGAAGACATGGGGTTGGGGGTGTCTGAGATGTAGGAAACAAGTACAGTTTCTAAAGCTATTTATTCAAGATATACTATCAGACACAAATCTTAAAGGATCAGCTGCTTCCAGTGGACAAACACTTAGTTACTGTGCAGGAAAACAATACTGGATGTCTCAAATTTGGTAGGGCAGCTCTGCACTGTACATGTAGCACATGATCCAGATCCACAAGAAGGAGAAGCTGCTTCATAGATGGTAAACTGGATGGATGGACTACAGAGAAAAAGGAAAATAAAGCAAGGGTTGAAAACCAGGGATCAGAAACATGAAGAGGCTTGGATCAATGGAAAACTGGATTGGTGATGTGTATTAGTCTGCTCAGACCACCACAACAAAATACAGTAAATTGAATTCAATTTATGAAAAAGTATTTATGCAAGTGGATAACAGAGGGAAAGACATTTCTGGCGGAAGGATGATCCAAAGCACAAATGTACCGAAAATGTGATAGTTTCACGCAAAATTTATACACGAGTGTTTAAAGCAGCTTCACTCATAATGACCAGAACTTAAAAGCAACCAGAATGTCCTTCAATAGATGAATGAATAAACAAACTGTGGTACAGTCATCCCCTTATCTGAGGGGAAAACATTCCAAGACCCCCAGTGGATGCCCAAAACCGCAGATAGTACTAAACTTAATATATAGTATGTTTTTCTTATACATGCGTACCTATAGTAAGGTTTAATTTATAAATTATGCACAGTAAAAGATTAACAGTAACAATAAAATAGACCAATTATTGCAATATACCGAAATAAATGTTATGTGAGTGAATATGGTCTCTCTCACTCTCTCTCTCTTTCTCAACATATCTTATTATACTGTATTCACCCTTCTTGTGATAATGCGAGATTATAAAGTGCCTATGTGATGAGATGAAAAGAGGTGAATGACCTGGTATTGTGGCATAGTTTAGGGCTACTATTGACCTTCAGACATTATGTCAGACGGAGCGTCATCTGCTGTGGGTGATCCTGACTCATTGAGCCAGGACGGTGTTGATGGTTGGATGTCAGGAGCAGATGATGCCGATGACTCATGGGCATGTGGCATATGAAGTGTGGATATGGTGAACAAAAGGCTGCTTGACTCTCCCAGGGCACTAAGTGGGACAGCAAGAGATTTCATCAGGATACTATAGTGTACAACTTAAAACTTATGAGTTATTTATTTCTGGAATTTTCCATTTAATATTTTCACAATTGACTATGGGGACCTGAAACCATGGAAAGCAAAACCACAGATAAGGGGAAACTAATGTACCACTGGCAGGGCTGCTTAAACAACAAAAAATTTATTCTCTCACAGTTCTGGAGGCTAGAAGTCCAAGATCAAAATGCCATCAGGGTTGTAGGTGTCAGTTGAGGCCTCTCTTCCTAGCTTGTAAGCAGCTGCCTTCCTCCTGTATCTTCACAAGTTCTTTTATCTGTGATGAGCAGAGAGAGAAAGAGAGCTCTCTAGTGTCTCTCTTCTATCTCTCTCTTTTTTTTTTTTTTTTTGAGACAGTCTCACTCTGTCTCCCAGGGTGGAGTACGGTGACGTGATCTTGGCTCACCGCAACCTCCTCCTCCCGGGTTCAAGCTATCCTCGTGCCTCAGCCTCCCAAGTCGCTGGGACTACAGGCATGTGCCACCACTCTCGGCTATTTTTTGTATCTTTAGTAGAGATGAGGTTTCACCATGTTGGTCAGGCTCGTCTCGAACTCTTGACCTTGTGATCCACTCGCCTCAGCCTTTGAAAGTGCTGGGATTACATGCGTGAACCACCGCACCGGCCTCTTTCTCTTCTTAGAAGGATAACCGTCCTATTTGATTAGGGCCCCACTTTTATGTCCTCGTTTAATTTTTGTTACCTCTCTAAAGGCCCTGTCTCCAAATACAGTCCCATTGTAATTTAGGGCCTTAACACGTGAATTTGGGGAGGGACACAATTTGGCCCATAACAGGATTATTTCACAAAAATGGCCCATTTGCATCAGCGTCTTTCTTAGAAGGGCTCTTCTAGACTTGCCTCAGGGAGGTTAATCAAATTCCTCAAAGTCACACAGTTAGAAAATGGTAGAACAGACTTTTGGAACCTAGGCAGTAAGTAGGATAGACTTTGGAACCTGTCCTTTTAATCACTATGCATACTGCCTTCAAGTGGGAAATTTTTCATCATTTCCTCCACCAAATAACTTATTTAATTATTTTCATGTTTTTCTTATGCTCCAGAGTCCTGGCAGTTCCCGCGTTATTTTTGTCTCTGTTTTAATTTTCCTTACCTTACAAAGACTTTTACTCTAGTCGATCATAGCACAAGGGAATTATTTTCTCTTCTAAAACTTGACAGATCAAACACATTTCAGGTTATCAGATGGAGTAAATCTTTGCAACAACCAGGCAGTTCTAGAAGCACAAATAAGTAGTTCCAGAAGCACAAATACTTTGAACCACTTATGTACCTAGAGGGTCAATATAAGACCCATCCAGTGATCTCTGATACGTGCAATATACAATATTAAGGACAACACACTCTCCCTGGTCCTTATGGTTTCATATCATTTATTTCACCAGTTGACATAAACATTTAGTTTCTCATGATCTTACCCTTAATACAAACATTAAACTAGAATTAACAACTGGTTAAATGCCTCATATTTAAATATATTGATTTTTTTTGCTAGAAAAGAAAAACGGAAGTGATGCATTTTTTTCGTTCGGTAGCCTGAAGTTATGTTTCCAACAAAGTATAGGACCTAAATTCCCATCGGCTGGTGACTAAACTTAGACTTGAAGCCGAGGGGGGATCAGAGGTCGGATGGATCCACGGTGAAACCTCTCTAAAAAAGAAATCTGACACAAAGGAAATGTGTTTGTTTGTTTTAGTAAGAGAGAAGGATTGATATGAACATGAAAAGCCTGAAATGCCAAACTACTGCACACGTGAATACGTGTCACACGAAAGTGGTGTTACAATTGTGACACAGAGATACAAGCCAGGACTTTCTCAGGGACGGATTTTTCGGACCACCAGTAACTGTGAAAAAATGTTCCCAACAACAGTCTGAGAGAATGAAAAGCACAAAATTTCATTTTCTGATGGTAGAGCAGCACCGTCTAATGGAACCTTCAGTGATGATAGAAACATTCCATTTCCTGTGCTGCCAATACAGTCACCATTAGCCACACGTGGCTATTGGGCATATGAAATGTGGCTAGCTGGATTTAGAAACTGAAAGATGTTTTAAAACAACTTTTAAAATTGTATTTTATTTAAATCCAAATAGCCACAGGCAGCTGGTGGCTGTTGCATAGATAATACAGTTTTAGAGCGCGGCAAAGGTGTTCATATATACTTTGTGTTCTTTATTTATTTTTTGAATGCTTAAGGAAAGGACAAAAATAAATTCTTTGAAGGGAATGGTTTGAGTGAAGAATAGGGGAGGCCACATTCCGGCTCCCAGTTTCCAGTTGCATCTGTCACATGCTTCTCAGTTTCAGTTTGCAGACCCATAAAATTCAATACAAATTGCACTATAGTTTTACTGTGAGAGGCAGCCCTGATTGGTGAATAGGGGATTGGAGAGGGGGCAGCTGATCTGGCATTCAGTCTGGGTACTCTGTTCCCCACACAGGCCCTTGGCCTCTCAATTTAGTTTTGACAGCTGAAAAATAAAATGGTTGAACTCAACAAATGCTAGGGCCTCACTGGCCATAATGTTTACACTCTTATCCGATTGACAACACATTACTAACACGTTTTTTAAGTCGGTGTTATTGCTTGGTGGAGATAGAAATAAAATCTTAGAAATCTACTGATTTAAGATGAGCTTTAAGGAAGTGTCAGAAATGCTTTTGATTTTCTGTAGGAAAGGTTTTGTGACAGGTTAGAACTATAATAATGGCTCATATGCACAGTTTTCTAGCCTAGTAGTTGGCAATAAAAGTTATTTGTGTGCTTATAGCTGCATTGCTATTCCCACAAGCTCCATTGCTTCATACATAGAACAACCATAACTAGACCTGCAAAATGGTCTCAGCGGTAGGCTCTGCATGGTAAAGGCAGTGTTCACACAAAGTAGTTAGCTGTCATCCTATGAGAGGCCTCTAAATCAAATTTGCACATACAAGCAAGGATTTGCAAGGACTAATCAAATAATTACACCCCAGGCAACCAATTTGCATGGCAAGTTGCACAGTTTTATTTGCTTTACATTTCATCTTTGGTAAAATAGGGTACCATGTAAAAATCTCAGCCTGTGTGGCGTTTCGTTTGTAATTACCCAGTGTTCACTAAAACAGGTTATGAGTTTATAAGGATCATGTTGTGCTCTGTGACTTAGAGTGCAAAATGACCTCACACTGTAGCAACCAGCAGGGTACCCGGGCCATCTAGAATTGTTTTGCTCCCTACCCCTCCTCCAACATAAAAGATACAGAGTTTCTTTGAAAAGTAGACAAGAAAACTCAATCTCCAGCCTATGAGGCTTATTATTCTATCATCAGATGTGTGGTTTGTAACATAAAATATATGTAAGCCAGTCTACACCTAATATTTTAATGGAGAGATGACCAGTTGAAACTTTAAATGCCTAACACTCTTCTCCTTGCTTTTTAGAAAACTCTCTATTTAGTTCTAACGGGCTCTTAAAATATGAGGTAACCACCAGAAATAGCTGCTTTATTTAAAAAGCTCACTGTTAAGGTGCTTTTGCTAATCTGACATCAGGGAAAACTCAAGTTCAAATTTCATGATTTGGAAAGCAATAAAAATCACCACCTGGAAATCCAGAGGCATGGGCAAATTGTTATTCAAAACAGGTGTGTCAGCTTCATAGAAACATGGCAGAAGTCATTCAGTGGTTCTGGAAAGAAGGCTAAGGTCCCACAGGGCAGCAACTTCCTGGAAGTCCTTTGCCTTTAGAGTTCTAGCTTTGCATATCATGTTCACTGTCCTGAAAAGAAAAATCTATTAGGTATGCCTAGGATGGAAATAGGTGAGTTACACCCACTGGTTCAAACCATTGCCCTTAAATAAAAGAACTGAAAACTCCATATGTTTATGAGCTCAAATCCTAGTGAATACTCTATAAATCTTTTCCGTTTTTGTTTCTTTTTTTTTTCCTTCTTGGCTCAGGTCTGGATCATGAAAAGAAATGCTATACACTGCCAGAAAGGATATTTGCAGAACCTCCAACCTCACCTTAGTAAATCCTTCTGATGCAGATTCTATAGGGATAATTTCTAGACTTCAAATTATTTAATATATACCAACCACTAATAATATTCTGAGCAAAAAACCCCACAGCATTTGATGTAGTCATTAGTTAGAAACTCAAATAAGGTATGAATAAACAGGGTAAAAATATGAACTCACTAATTCTATAAGCCTTTTTGAGTACCTATTGTGGTAGGCTGCAATACTATTTCCAACTTTTTACTCTACTCTATATTCACATTTTTTGCCATGTGGCTTTGCAGTTTCTTCCTCTAAGCATGGAGTGTATTTCCCTATCTTCTTATATCGAGCTTGATCATGTGACTTCCTTTCACCAATAAAATACTAGTGAGCATGACACAAGCAAATGTTTGACGTGTGTGTGTGATTGGGCTTGGCCTTTTGTGCTGTTGCCTTCGCCATGGAAACTTTTTCTTCTAATCAGCTGCTGCACCTTTAGCCTGGGTCCCAGGAACAGACACGGCTCAGCCTACAGCAAAGAGCCAAGATAACTAGATCCAACACTTGAAGGAGAGCCTCCCCCTTGAGCTCAGCCTAGAACTGCTGACCCACAGCCAACCACAGAATGATGCTCTAGAGTATCAGTGTTACATTTTTTATGATGCTGGTTTGAGTGTAGTTTGTTTCTAAGCATTTTTTCAGTAATTGTTGACAATGTGCTAGGCATTGTGCTGGACCCTGTGGATATCAATAATTACAGACTCTGCTTTTGAGAAATTGGATCTAATTGGAGAGACATGTACATAAACAGCACAATATAGTTAGTGTTACAAGAGATCTGAACCAGGTACTTTAGGGGAAAAAAAAAAAAAGAGAAACAAATTGATGACCTAGATAGATGTTCATCACATTATAGTTAGGCCATATTTAGTATATACAAGTCCTTTTTTATGCCTTAAAGATAGTTCCTGAGAAAACTGACCTTTTATATACCTAATACAATCTCAGCTCTTGCTAGTTAATAATTGTGCTTGTTTATAAGTCATGTGTTTAAAATTTACTTATTTTATCCTCGTTTATTTACACGTGCTTTAAAATGACAACTGATCCAATAGTAAACTTAGGCTAAATCTCTACCATGACTTGAATTCTATTTTATTTCTGGGCATCATAGTGTATCCTTCTACCCAGCCAAGAAAATATACAAACCATCTGGGAATGGACAAGATATATATTATTTCTCTATATGTAAACCTATGTTATGTGGAAATGCAAGGGGCCAAAGCTGGACTGCTGAGAAGACAATTCCACAACTGCAAATTCCTTCCTACCATTTAGAATATCTAATCTTAATGCCACTGTTTGCTTGCATTAAAGCAAAAGATGCCATCATTTTTCTGCAAAAGAATTACTTTGCGTTACTCTCCAAAGACTTATGAAATTCTGGAGATAGCAAACAAGGAGGTGAGGGGTGGAAGAATAGATGCTGAAGTTCTTGATCTCGGGTGAGGAGAGGCTAATGCTACATGCCATAGTCTTTTCAATGAGAAGCATGGCTGCATTTGCCCCCATTCTGTCCTAGCCTTGTAGGAGGCCTAAGCAAATGTACCCAGCCATCGTATCCAAAAATGTAAATATCCCTCTGGGTTGGATACTTCAGGAATGCTGCTGGAGAATTAATACTATCCCCAGGATCAGTGGACTCTCAGCATGGGCGGACACTCAGCACACCACACTTCCAAGACTTAGGCAAACATCAATCATGAAATTATTTCCATTGATGATTTAGAATTCTTCTACAAATATGTTGCAGAAAGCCACTATAGTTTGGAGCTTAAGCACATGAACGCTGGAGCCGAAGGACCTGAAATGTTGCATCTCCTACTTCCTAGATATGTTATTTGGAAAAATCAATTTTTCTCTATACTTCAGTTTCCTCATCTGTAAAGTATGTGTAGTGATACCACCTATTTCATAAGTTGTTGAGAAGAGGAAATGAGATTGTGCATCCAAATTACTAAGAAAAGTTTATTGCACATATAAAATGCTAAATGATTGGTAGCTATTTAAAATATTCCCCACCTGCCAGACTATGCATGTTGTATCTATTTTGTCATACCATCCCTGCATTAGGACGTCATCATCAGAAATGTCTGAGTTGAGAAGGAACCTAAATACTTAGTTTATCCACTCACCTATCACCTCATCCCCAATACACACACACACACACACACACACACACACACACATCTTATAGACTAGAAAACTAAGGCTAAGACGGTAAATGATTTGCTAAGAGTTAGTGGCTAGACTAGAACTGGGTTATTCTGGTGCCTGATAAAGAGCTATTTCCATTAAACCAAACTGAGGTAAGACAATTTATTTCCGGGGTTGGGGGGGTTGATCAAAATTGACCAAACCTTGCCAGAGAGCTTTGCGCAGCCTGTCATGCAGAATCACCACCAAGCTGCACAGACAGAGGTCAGACAAGCTAAGATCATCATTAAGGTTTGCCAACAGTGCTATCCTTTCTTTTGGCACACTAACTGGTGGAAAAACTTTGGGAATTAAAGTAGAAGCATGGCATATCTCTGTTTCCCACAATTTAACTTCTCTTTTGCAGAAGCTGTGTTGTGTAAGACCCTAAGCAATTCCTTGTTCACCATGTCGCCAAGGGACTTAATTCTTTTGCGTTTCCAGTGATAGTTAAGATTCTAGCAGTGGCTAGATTTTACTATTGGTATTGATTTAGCTCTTCAGTGGGTATGGGATTCTTTTCCAACTTTGCTACAGCCATGCCACTTTGACACTGCAGAAGTTCCTCTCCACCACCAAAACATACACACACACACACACAAACAAGGACCAGCATCACTGTTCCTTATGGCAAACCTGTCAGATGGACAAAAGATTACATTGCCTTTTATCTGTGAGAAAATTGAGGTTTAGAGAATTCTTGAGGCTTGCTGCAGATTAAAACAGCAGAATAATAATACCCACCCAATCTTCGGCCTGTAAATGCTTTGTTTTTGAGTGATGATGGATGGATATGTTAGCCATTCTGGTACGGGGCACCCATTCTCAGTGTTGATGGCTGCTACTCAATGCCAAGGCAAGTGGCTGATGCCAAAGGCTCTTCTATATTTTTTCTCCCCTAAGAAGAGAGCTCAAGAAAAACTCATTTTTGACAAGTGATTTAAAACAGATAACATAGACTTCTCTTTCTGAACTCTGGGCTGGCATGGTGTTACCCTCAGCCTCCGTGCTCAGATGTGAGCACTCTCGGGAGAGGAAAAGTGTTGACATTTAGTTCTGTATTTCAAAGTATTAACACACGTGGTGGGGAGCCTTTTACAATTACTCACTCATGCTGAGGTCTTGGGCGGCCTGTTTGAGCCTTTTTCTCCCTGATGTCCCATCAAACTGCCATGAGCCAGCATGGATATTGTAGTCAAGTGTTGGCAGGAAACCCGTCCCATTGAAACCCTCCTAGGGGAGTGAAAAATATAAGGAGGAGCAAATAAAATGATCTTTTAGATTTAAATGATCTTTTAGAAATATCTTTAATTGCACACAGAAAGGCCTAAATACCTACTGCTCAACCTCTACAACCCTAAAATGCATGCCTTAGAGTAAGGGCATCAAGGGGGCCACGTTCTTCTTGCTTCCCATTGCTTCCCTCTGTCTGTCCATTCTCCCCCTTTGCTCAAACCCCACACATAGGAGGCAAACCCCCCACAATTTCTGTGTGACCTGAAGGAATGAATCCTGTCATGTTAGTTCCATTTTCCTAATAGAAGTTGTTCTAATAAGTTTAAGAGGCCACCAGAGCCCTTTGAGTTAGGAACAAATCGCAAATCATCATAACACTACACCTAGTCTCATTTTATGACAGCAATAAATCAAAAGCAGCCTCACAGTGTGAAAACTAGCTACAGCAGTCACAAGTGCCAGGTTCTTGGAAATGCCAATGCCCAAACATCTTTAGCTTTGCAGTGTATGTTTTGGCTGCTGGAGGCTCAATTTTTCAATTAAGGATTTTTTTTTTAAAAAAAGTGTGTATGTGAAAGAGAAAGAGAACAGCTTCAGGTAAATTTGCCAAGCCAGACAATGAGGCTCTTGTTCTTTATGAATTATATTTATTTATTTTAGCTTTACTTTTGTGTTCATGTGACTTCGAAAAGAATATTGGATGTGGAGTCCAGCCAAAGAGTGTTTACACACAATTTAATGTGATTTTGATTGTAAATGAAATACAAGTCTCCTAAAGATGCTACCTGGGTTGGCATCATCAAGGGCTCTAAAAACTTGATGAGATTTCATCTACAGTGCGAGCTTCTTAGGTGTTGGTTAGAATTCCTCATGGTTTTGCAAAAGATTTCTTGCATAATTATACACAATGAGAATAACTTAGAAAGAGACTTGGTACATACCCATCATTTAAAGTTGTCTTTCACAGTAGACAATTGAATTTTTTAAAATGCCATTATCATTTTCTTAGTACAAAATGATATGAGTAACATGTTTCCTACTAAGCATTGTATGTCAGAGACTATGTTGAACTTTGCAGTTGCTCCCTGAAATAATTTTTCAGCTAATATGAATTAATTATTAAAAAAGCAAATGAGAGTTTAGCAAATGAAACCGAATGATCATAGTTCGAAAGTTTGGATATTAATCCTTGATATGAGTTGTTGCTAATAAATCTTTTAGAAAAAAAAATTTACCTGACATTCTTTTTTTCAAAAAAATATATTTGAAATTATTTTATACCTTTAATTTAGGGGCCACCAAAAGCTTTATTAAGTTTCTGATTAAGTAATTATTCTGTCAGATTAGCCACACGCTGGTGTCCATGATCAAAATCAAAGAGTCATCTTAGGCTGCTACTGCTTCTTCATACCCCATATCCATGGTAATGGTCAGTTTCTTCCTTCATAATGTCTAAACATCATCCCTCTCTTCCAGGCCCTCTTCTTCAGGAAACATTTTCACAGTCTCCTTACTGATTACCCACTGTCTTTCGTAGCCTTTTAATCCTTTCTATACAGCAAGGTCAGATTAAATCCCTCTGAAGCTCCACTTTCACCATCTTACTTCCCTAATGATTTAAGAAGGTACAATGGCTATCTATTGCCTGCCACGTGAAATCACACCATCAGCTAGCTGGTATAACTATATTAGTCAAAAAATTAACTGTCACAGTAGCACTCACAGAGAGATACCTGAGTACAGACAGGACTAATAGAGGGTTACATCCTCCTGGGCTGGTTATGAGCAAAGGGCTGGTCTTAGACAATATGTTTTTAGGTACATTCTATTTCTTAAACTGCCCAGTAGGCTCTGGAAAATTGATTCATTCTAATAATACACATGAAGACAGCTATTAACTAGGACACGGATTTCTTAATTTTCAGTGGTCCAACCACCACCAGGGCTGGGAACAGGACTGGTCAGATCTGAACAGGGCACTCCCTTCCTGGTGAGTGGTTCCCCTGGGAGACCAGACTATTTATCAGAGGGCGTGTAGGAAGCACAAAATCGAAAAAAGGAAATTGATTGTTGCCTGAAGGAAATATGCGTCATACTTATACAACCCAACCTATTGACCTTCTCCACCCAAGGGACAGCTCAGACTACGAAGGAAACAGAACTATCCTTATCATCTAAATCAAAACACCGATCTCCCTTGGGAGTGATGAATAAACAGGGATGGTTCTCTTATTTACTTATTTGTTTGTGTTAGTTACCTATACTTAAAAACAAACAAACTAAATGCACTTATTGGTTTCCCAACTTTGTATCATTATGGTACCTCTTTGTGATATGTTAGTACATTCAGGCTTAGTTTCACTTTAGGCTTTCTTCCTAATGAAGTAAAATTTCATAAATAAGCAATTCCTAAATTACAATACAGTATGAGATAAAATTACACAAATTCCAGTCATTGCCTGGTGTTAATTTCTTGTGCCCATTTCATTGAGTGTGATTTCCCAACCTTGTCTCCAAATATAAAGATTTATCTGACTTTCATTCATATATTCCTATCCTATCACCAAATGGCCCTGAAATTCACTTCCACTTCGTAAACAATTTACCCAACTCATAGAACCCTACCAGTATTCTGTTTCCTCCACTCAGTTAACTCAACAATTTTTTTATTAAGAGTTTGCTGTTTTCCAGACACTTTGATGGAAATCCGGGCAAGCAGATGAAGAATGAAGACACGGAGATAAATAAGAAAAAGAAAGGCCTTGCTCCCCTGAATGAAGGTGTCAGTTGGTGACACAAACAATCACAGCACAATTTGCTAACAGATGGAATAAGAGGTAGCCATTGGCCGGGCACAGTGGCTCACGCCTGTAATCCCAACACTTTGGGAGGCCAAGGAGGGTGGATCACCTGAGGTTAGGAGTTTGAGACCAGCCTGACCAAAATGGTGAAACCCCGTCTTTACTAAAAATGCAAAAATTACCCGAGCATGGTGATGTGTGCCTGTAGTCCCAGCTACTTGGAAGGCTGAGGCAGGAGAATTGCTTGAGCGCAGGAGGAAGAGGCTGCAGTGAACTGAGATCATGCCACTGCACTCCAGCCTGGGTGACAGAGTGAGACTCTGTCTCAAAAAAAAAAAGAGGTAGCCATTATGTGTGGAATAAAGCTGAGAAGAACATGATTCACTTTATCTTGGGGAGTTAGCATGTGCTTGGGGTGACACCTAAATGTGATCCTTAAGAATAATGACCTCCCCAAAATGCCCACACCATAATTCCCAGAACCTAGAAATATGTATTGTTATGGGAAAAGAGATTTAAGGTTGAAGATGAAATTAAGCCTGCTAATGAGCTAATCTTGAGATGGGGAGATTATCTTGGATTATCTGAGTGTGTTTTATGTAGTCACAAAGGTCCTTAAAAGTGGGGGAAGGAGGCAGAAGGGTCAGTATCAGACTGATGTGATATGAGAAACTCATATGGCTAAATTTAAACATGAAAGGAAGCCAAGAGTCAAACTTGCAAGTGAACTTGCACATGGCAAAGAAACAAATTCTCTCCTCCAGAAAGGAACACAATCCTAGTATTGGCTGGTACCTTGATTTTAGCCCAGTGAGACCATTTTGGACTTCTGACCTCCAGAACTATAAGATAAAGTTGTGTTGTGTTAAGCCACTAGCTGTGGTAATTAGTTATGCAGCAAAAGAAAACTAATGCAAAGGGTAAGTAGGATTTCACCAGTGAAAGTGGCTAGTGAGGGTCCTGTAGTCAGGAGATATAATGTTTAATCAGGCACTTGTGGTCTAGGCACTGTCATATATCATATGACAACAGAAATGTACTTCTGTGTGGTAGAAAATTATTAGATGAATTATCAATAAAGGCTATTAGTGATGTAGATTGGAAAAGATGCTTTGATATCAGTTGATAAAGAGTAGCAATAAGACTTTCGCAACAATGTGATTGAAGAGATTGTGTGCTTCAAATTCCAGGAAATTAAGCACTAGGATACAATGAATGGATGGTATGAAATCACTACCTTAGTCTAAAGTTCCCATTGCCATCTTCACTTCCACAAGAGGCTCCATTTGCACCTCATATTCAATAGATTTTTTATTCATCTCATTACTTGCCTCCTGCAAAATGTACTTTTCTTTAAAGTGCCCTATTTCTTTTCATGGCACTGTTGTTTGTATTCCTACTCAAACTTGAAATTTCTAAATAATCTACCTCCCAACCTCCCTACACTCAACAAATTATCCTGTTGTATTGCTTCTGTCACCATGCTCTTCCAGTGTCTTTCTCCTGTTTCTCTTTCCTATTCTACCCATATGTGTCATTTTAAACTATTATTTATGCTCTTTTCCCAATGAGTCACGAATTTCCCTTCCCCTCTTCACAGCTTCTCCATGACGTTTCCTTGCTTTTTTCCTCTTGTGAACTCCAGTAACACCAATTGTTCCCTGTAATACTTAAAACTTCCAGAAAGACTGTCTTTTCTCATGTTTCATCATGCCCATTCTCCCTCAATTTTTAGTTCACTACTGTTAACCTCATTACTGTTAGCTCTTCTATTGAAAAAGCTTTCTCTGAGGTCAAAAGTGACCTTTTTAGCTAATTTCAGGATCTATTTTGAGACTCCCTTCCTTAACTTGACCTCTCTGGAACACTGACATAACTGACAATTCTCTTCTTTCTGAAACTCCTCTTCCTTGGATCCTAAACTGCCCTTTTCCTAAACTCTACTTTGACTGTCTTACTCATTATTTTCCATCACCTCTAATACTACTCAATGTTCCTATCCTGCTCTTGCTGATGCTTCCCACAGTCTTAACCTAAAATCCTCATAACTTTTCACCATATTCTGCAGATCTCTTCTAAAGGTATTGTGATCTAAGTATATCTTAGAGAATGAGAGAGACTACTAGAATTTCTTAACTCTGTTGAAATTCTTTCTTTCTAGATCATTTCTGAGTACCTGCTCTTGGCTCAATAGTATGCTAAATATACAAGAGAGGCCAAAAGTGATGAAGATGTAGCTTATTTTTAAAACTTTATTGTAATTAACAAATGTTAATTGCATATATTTATGGAGTACAATATGATGTATGACAATGCTTACATTGTGAAATGATTAAATCAAGCTAATTAACTTACTTATCACCTCATATACTACAATTTCTGGAGAACATTATGCTAAAATGTAGCTTCTGTCTTTGAAAGTCAATTTAGAGAAATGCAACATATACATATAGAAATTGTGACAAATGGTCTAAGGCAGGATTCATTCATTCATCATTGCCAATTACAATTAAGCAACACCATTTGAGTGTAGTTGTCAAATAAATATGGCTAAAAAGAAATGTTTCTTATTTTATGGATAAAAAGGACACTGAACCAGCAGATCAATAGCCTTTCTTTCCTTGAAGAATTGAGACACAAAGAGGAAATTATATGAAGAAAGCTCCCTTAATCATTCTCTAAATTGTTTTCAGCCTTGAACAAAGTCTCCTTTTGTACTTCCTTCTCACAGTTTGCACAGTTCATCACCAGCAATACAAGTAATTCAAATTAAATCTATCTGTTTGGGTTTTAAAAAATATTTAAATTTTTTTCATCCTTATAGTTAAAAAATAACAGGGGAAATCTATCTAAGGAATCATAACAAGAAAAACATTTCACAGATGAATTACACTGCTTCAAAACTGTCAGCTCTTCTTACCAAAACGTTTATTTATCCGTTTGCAATTACAAATCAAGCACCTGAATTTTCAGGCATTTCTTTCACTAATAAAATAGCCTCAAGTATCTAATTGGATAAGGAATACAAAAATTGGTATTTATACTAGATTTATAGTATAATTGGTATTATACTTTGCCACCTCTGTTTAATAGCTATTCCTGGCAGACAACATACAATAAAAACCCTTTTAGGTCTGGCCTGAATAGGAATCAGATTAACTTAGGCATATCATGATGAAAATTTCTCTTTCTAGTCTATTAGGCTTCAGTTCCAAATGCTCTAGAAAATTCAAAGTGCCATTCTCCATTCCTGATTCTCCATCTGAATATTTAGAAACCACACTTCTTACCATGCTACAAATGAGAAAGTATCTGTTCTTATACAAAATAATTTTTCTGCTATATAAATTTCCTTGGGAAGAAGAAAAGGAAGCAAATCTTCTACACACTATTGCCTAATTAAATCCTAGTATGAAAATTATCAAAATCCATAATAGACATAAGATACCACCACTCTAGGAATAGATGGAATAATTAAAGCTTTGTGGATTCAACTAAAAAAAATTTTTTTTGAGCTTCAAATACCTCAAAAATAGCTGGTTCAATGCACTAACCAAGAAAAACTAGGTTTCCTCTGATCCACAATCATTCAATAGGTAGTGTGAAATGAACTTTTGCACTATTTCAAATTCAAATTCCTCAGAAAAATCCACTTCAGGTGAGAATCTGCAGGCCCATTCAACTTAATCTTTAGCATATCTCTCCAGGCATAGACACAGGAATTGATATTAACTCCCAAAAGACAACCCAAACTAAGCTATAATATTTATCAAGCTGTTATGATATATATATGAAAAATGATCTGTATATGAAAGATAAAATAATAAAGATTTTTAAAAGCATAAGTAAACATCTTTATGACTTTAGAGTAGGCAAGGCTTTTTAATAAACACAAAAAGCATTAAACATAAAGAAAAATTGATAAATTGTATTAAAATATAGAAGTTCTGTTTGTCAAAATACATCATTGATGGGTAAATAGGCAGCCCACAGAAGGGAAGAAGTTATTGACAATACACATATCCAATAAAAGACTTATATCTAGAAATATAAATCAATCCACAAGAAAAAGATTGACATCCCATGAAGAAATAAGGAAAGAGTTGAGCAGCAGCTTCACAAAAAGGACATCTAAATGGCTAATAATCATCTGAAAGGTACTTGATTTCATTAGTATGTTAGATTGCAAAAATGAATCACTTATTTTCCCAACCCTGTCTCTACACCCTTTTCCATGCAACTTGGTAGAACTGACTAACTCTCAATCTGAGCAAGGCTGAGTGACTCACTTTATCTAACCAATGGGATATTAGCAAATGCCATGCAAACAAAGGTTTGTAAAGCACTTGCATCATTGGGTTTCTTTGCTTTAGCACCTGTGCCATTTCCATGAGAATGCTGGGGCAACTCTGCTGGTGAATGAGAGATTTGTAGAGCAGAGATGAGTCATGCCAATCACTTCAGCTGCAGCTAGCCTCAATCTGCCAGCCATCAGTGGACACCCTCAGTCATGTATGCAAGCCCAGCTAAGAACAGCAGAGTTGCCACATCATCCCATCCTCACCTGACTCCATACATGAGATTATATCATGATCAAATCATGAGATCAATACATACTTGAGATCAAAACATTGCAAATAAAGAGTCGATGCACTACTACTACATACACACTAAAATTGCTAAAATAAAGAAAACATCCCAAGTGTTAGCAAGAATTTAGAGCAATCAGAACTTTCATACATTGCCAGTTCAAACATTGTGGAAACTGCAGTATATTTTATAGTTGAACCTGTGCACACCCTATGACCAGCAATTCCACTCCTAAGCATGTACCAAACAGAAATGTGTATATGTGTTCATTATAAGGCATGTACTAAAATATTTGTCATAGAACTGTGGTAGTCAAAGAATTAGAAACTACTCAAATTTTCATAAAAATAGAATTTATTAATAAATTGTGATATAGTCACTCAGTAGAATTCTATGTAGCAGTGAGAATGAACTACCACACCTAGCCACACCAATGTGGATAAAATCAACATGCATAATGCTGAGCAAAAGGAACTGGACGTAAAAGAGTACCTGTTGTCTATCTGATTCCATTTGTATAAAAAACAAAAAAGATAATCATAATTAATGTTATTACAAGTCAGAATTGTTATTATTCTTGGGTGGAAGATGGTTATTGGAAAAAATGGAGGCATTCTAGAGTACTAGTAACATTCTGTTTCTATCTGTCTACTGATTATGCTATTGTGCTCCATTTGTAAAAATTTATTGAACTGTCTGCTCACAACCTTTGCACTTTTCTACATGTATATTACATTTCAATTAAAATATTTTAAAATTATCAACAGTTTACACTGGAGGAGGAATAAAAATTGGTATTAATAGAAATGCATCTAGAGTTTTGAAATTCTTTCAAAAAATTAAAGAAGAGAGAATACTTCTAAATTCATTGCATGAGGCCAGCGTTACCCTAATACCAAAGTCAGACAAGAATATTACAAAAAAAGAAAACTACAGGCCAATATCTCCGATGATCATAAAAGCAAAAATCCTCAACAAAATGCTAAAAAACAAAATTGAGCAACACATTAAAAAGATCATTTGTCATTATCAAGTGGGATTCATCCCAGGGATGCAAGGATGGTTCAATATATGTAAATCAATAGGTATGTGTATTTGTCTGTTTTCACACTGCTATAAATAAATATCTGAGACTGGGCAATTTATAAAGGAAAGACATTTAATTGACTTACAGTTCTGCATTGCTGGGGGGGCCTCAGGAAACTTACAATCATGGTGGAAGGTAAAAGGGGATGCAGGCACCTTCTTCACAAGGTGGCAGGAGTGAGTGAGAGTATGTGAAGGAGGAACTATTAAACACTTATAAAACCATCAGATCTTGTGAGAACTCACTCACCATCATGAGAACAGCATGCAGGAAACTGCCCCCATGATACAATCACTTCCCACCAAGTCCCTCTCTTGACACATGGGGGTTATGAGGATTACAATTTAAGACAAGATTTGAGTGGGGACACAGAGCCAAACCATACCAGTATGATATATCATGTTAACAGAATGAAAGACAAACACCATATGATAATTTCAATAGATGCAGAAAAAGCATCTGACAAAATTCAACCTCCTTTCATAACAAAAACTCTCAACAAATTAGGTATAGAAGGAATGTACTTCAACACAGTAAAGGCCACATATGAGAAACTCACAGCTAACACCATATACAATTGGGAAAAGTTTAAGTTTTTCCTTTAAGATCTGGAAGAAGACAAAGATACCACTCTTGCCACTTCTGTGCAACATTGACTAAAAGTCCTAGCCAGGGCAATTAATCAAGAGAAAGAAATGAAAAGTATCCAAATTGAGAAGGAAGAATTTAAATTGCTTCTGTTTGTAGATAACATGATTTATACATGAAAAACTGTAAAGACTCCACCAAAAAACTGTTAGAACTAATAAATAAATTCAGTAAAGGTAGAATATAAAATCAAAATACAAAAATAAGTAGCATTTCAATACACTAACAGCAACTTATCTTAAAAAAATAAAAAAAGAAATCCTATTTATAAGAGCTACAAAAAAATACTTAGGAATAAATGTAACCAAGGAGGTGAAAACCATAAAACTATCAAATATCCATGAAATAAATTGAAAAGACAAAAATAATGAAAAGATATTTTTATGAATTGAAAGAACTAATATTATCGTTTACACCAGCCAAAGTAATCTACAAACTTAGTGCAATACCTACCAAAAACATCAATGACATTCTTCACAGAAATAGAAAAAATAATACTAAAATTTGCAGCAAAAGACCTCAAATAGCAAAGGTTATCATACAGAAAAAAGAAAAAAGCTAGAGGCATCATACTACGTGACTTTGAAATATACTACAGAACTATAGCAACCAAAACAGCATGATGCTGGCATAAAAACAGAAACATAGACAAATGGATCAAAATAGAGAGCCTAGAAATAAATCCATGTGAACTAATTTTTGACAATGTTGCCAAAAACATACAATAGGGGAAAGAGCAGTCTCTTTAATAAATGGTACTGGGAAAATTAGATATCCATATGTGGAAGAATAAAATTAGACCTTTATCTCACACCATATACAAAAATCAAGCTAAATTGATTAGAAGTAAATGTAAGGCCCGCAACTGCAAAACAACTAGAAGAAAATACAGGGGAAAAGCTCAGTGAAACTGGTCTAAGCTATGATTTTTTGGATACAACTTCAGAGGGAAAGGCAAAAAAAGTTAAAATAGACAGATTGCATCAAACTAAAAAGCTTCTGCACAGCAAAGGCATCAATCAGGTTCCTTTGTAGGTTGTGAAGAGACAACCTATAGAATGGGAAAAAAATATTTGCAAAGTAAACATCCGATAAGGGGTTAATAGTTGATGATTCATAATGTTGAACATCACTAATCAACAGAGAAATGTAATTTAAAACAAACCTGATATCTCACCTCAGTCCTATGCCCCTTATCTCCTACTGCTTCATTATTTCTGTGTGCCATGGTCCCAGATGACTGTCCAAGCTGCAGCCATCATAACTGCACTGCAACTACCAGGAAGAAGAAAGGGGTCCTAAAGAAAGACGCATATTCTACTTTATGGAAACTTCTAGGAAGATGCACATAACACTTCTGCTCACATCCCTGATATGGTTTGGCTGTGTCACCACTCAAATCTCATCTTGAATTGTAGCTCCCATACTCCCCACGTCATGGAAGGGACCAGTGGGAAGTAACTGAATCATGGGGGTGGGTTTTTCCTGTGCTGTTCTCATGATAGTGAATAATTATCGTGAGATCTGATGGTTTCATAAAGGACAGTTCCTCTGCACATGCTCTCTTGCTAGCCATCACATAGGACGTCACTTTGCTCCTCCTTCACTTTCTGCCATGATCATGGGGCCTCCCCAGCCATGTGGAACTGTGAGTCCATTAAACCTCTTTTACTTTACACATTACCCAGTCTCAGGTATTTCTTCGTAGCAGTATGAAAATGGACTAATACAGTAAATTGGTACTGGTAGAGTGGGGTGATGTTATTAAGATACCCGAAAATATGGAAGTGACTTTGGAACTGGGTAACAAGCAGAGGTTGAAACAGTTTAGAGGGCTAGAAGAAGACAGGAAAAAGTGGGAAAATTTTTTTTGTTTTGTTTTGTTTTTTTTGTTGTTTCTTTTTGAGACAGAGTCTCGCTCTGTCACCCAGGCCGGAGTGCAGTGGCGCAGTCTCGGCTCACTGCAAGCTCTGCCTCCCGGGTTCATGCCATTCTCCTGCCTCAGCCTCTCCGAGTAGCTGGGACTACAGGCGCCCGCCACCACGCCCGGCTAATTTTTTTTTGTATTTTTAGT
The DNA here is from genome assembly GCF_009828535.3 of Hylobates moloch. NCBI lineage: Eukaryota > Metazoa > Chordata > Mammalia > Primates > Hylobatidae > Hylobates > Hylobates moloch. Next base: position 27,381,568 of record NW_026652283.1, on the reverse strand, counting down.
AGAGATGGAGTTTCACCGTGGTCTCGATCTCCTGACCTCGTGATCCGCCCACCTCGGCCTCCCAAAGTGCTAGGATTACAAGCGTGAGCCACCGCGCCCGGCCAAAAGTGGGAAAGTTTGAAACTTCCTAGATACTTGGAGGGCTCAGAAGACATGAAGATGTGGGAATGTTTGGAACTTCCTAGAGACTTGTTGAATGGCTTTGACCAAAATGCTGATAGTGATAATCCAGGCCGAGGTGGTCTCAGATGGAGATGAGGAACTTGTTGGGAACTGGAGCAAAGGTTACCCTTGTTATGCTTTAGCAAAGAGACTGGTGGCATTTTGCTCCTGCCCTAGAGAGCCTAGGAATTTGAACTTGAGAGAGATCATTCAGGGTTTCTGGGGGAAGAAATTTCTAAGCAGCAAGGCACTCAAGAAAAGCAGAGGATAAAAGTTTGAAAAATTTGCAGCTTGACAATGCAACAGAAAAGATAAATCCATTTTCTAGGGAGAAATTCAAGCCTGCTGCAGAATTTTGTATAACTAACAAGGAGCCGAATGTTAATCACCAAGACAATGAAGAAAATGTTTCCAGGGAATATCAGAGACCTTTGTGGCAGCCCTTCTCATCACAGGCCTGAAGACCTAGGAGGGAAAAGTGGTTTCCTGGGCCAGGTCCAGGGCCTTCCTGCTGTGTGCAGCCCAAGGAATGGGTGCCCTGCATCCCAGCTGCTCCGGCCATGGCTAAAATGGGCCAAAGTACAGCTCAGGCCGTGGCTTCAGAGGGATTAAGCCACAGCTTTGGCAGCTTCCATGTGGCGTTGAGCCTGCAGGTGCACAGAAGTCAAGAATTGAGGTTTGAGAACCTCTTCCTAGATTTCAGAGGATGTATGGAAATGCCTGGATGTTCAGGCAGAAGTTTGCTGCAGGGGCAGGGACCTCACAGGGAACTTTTGCTAGGGCAGTGCAGAAGGGAAATGTGGGGTTGGAGCCCCAATACAGAGTCTCCACTGCATCACTGCCTAGTGGAGCTGTGAGAAGAAAGCCACTGTCCTCCAGACCCCAGAATGGTAGATCCACCGACAGCTTGCACCATGCACCTGGAAAAGCTGCAGACACTCAGTGCCTACCTGTGAAGGCATCTGGGAGGGGGGGTCTATACCCTGCAAAGCCACAGGGGTGGAGCTGCCCAAGGACATGGGAGCACACCTCTTGCATCAGCGTGACCTGGATGTGAGACAGGGAGTCAAAGGAGATCATTTTGGAACTTTAAGGTTTAATGACTGCCCTGTTGGATTTTGGACTTGCGTGGAGCATATGGCTCCTTTGTTTTGGCCAATTTCTCCATTTTGGAATGGCTGTATTTACTGAATTCCCGTACTCCCATTGTATTTAGGAAATAACCAATTTGCTTTTGATTTTACAGGCTCAGAGGCAGAAGGGACTTGCCTTATCTCAGATGAGACTTTGGAGTTGGACTTTTGGGTTGATGCTGGAATGAATTAAGAATTTGGGGGACTGCTGGAAAGGCATGATTGGTTTTGAAATGTAAGGACATGAGATTTGGGAGAGGCCAGGGGTGGAATTACATAGTTTGGCTGTGTGCCCATCCAATCTCATCTTGAATGGTAGCTGCCATAATCCCCACATGTCATGGGAGGGACCCGGGACTCACTGGGAGGTAATCGAACCATGGGAGCGGATTTTTCCCCTGCTGTTCTCATGATAGTGAATACGTCTCATGAGATCTGATGGTTTTTTAAAGGGCAGTTCTCCTGCACATGCTGTCTTGCCTGACACCATGTAAGATCTTCCTCCTTCACTTTCTGCCATGATTGTGAGGCCTCCCCAGCCATGTGGAACTGTGAGTCAGTCCATTAAACCTCTTTTTCTTTCTATATTACCCAGTCTCAGGTATTTCTTCATAGCAGTATGAAAGTAGACTAATACAATCCCATTAGCCAGAACTTAATTAAAAGCTACCTCTATCTGCAAGAGACTGTGAAATACGATCTATATTCCAAGTGAAAAAGTCCAACAGAAAATCAGTTCTATTTTTCTAAGAAGGGCAGAATGGATATTGGGGCCAACTAGTAAGCTTTGACATTCCCTTCCACCAAATTTCTTTACTGGCTATCTCTGTCTTTAGCTCTGCGTATTATAGGAACTGGTGTCCTTTCCCAAGCAGCAATTGGAAAACTTTTTGTAAAAGACCAGGTGGTAATTATTTCGAACTTTGCAGACCCAACAGTCTCTGTCACGACTACTCATCTTTGCTGTGATGTCACAAAAGCAGCATAAACAACATGAAAATGAATGAGTGTGCCTGTGTAGAATAACACTATATTTCCAAAGTCAGGCAGTGGGCCAAATTTGTCCCATGAACTACAGTTTGCTGATCCCTGCTATATTAGTCTGTTTGCATTGCTATAAAGGAATACCTGAGACTGGGTAATATATAAAGAAAAGGGGTTTATTTTGGCTCACAGTTCTGCCGGCTGTACAGAAAGCATGGTGCCAGCATCTGCTCCTGGTGAGGGCCTCAGGAAGCTTCCACTCATGGCAAAAGGTGAAAGTGGAGCAGGTTCATCACATGGCAAGAGCCAAAGCAAGAGCTGATGGAGAGAGGTGTCCCTGACTCTTAACAACCAGATTTCTCAATAACTCAAAGCAGTGATAACTCACTCATTACTGCTAAAAGGGCATGAAGCCATTCATGAGGGATCCACCCCCATGACCCAAACACCTTCCACCAGGCCTACACAACATTGGAGGTCACATTTCAAGATGAGATTCAGAGGGGACAAAACGTCCAAACCCTATCCCTATCACCTGCTTCAGATGCTTCAGACAGTCAGTAAGCCTCAGGAGAACAGAAAGGATGCCTGGCTTATTCTCCATGATGTCCCCATGCTCTGGCATATAGTCATTGATAAAAAAAATTGATTATAAAATATGAGGACCTTTTAAAAAGAACTTCAAGATGTCTTAATTTTTATTTCAAGCTTATTTCAAGAAAGAAAAGGAGTTAAGTTGAACATCACCAAGAGATGATACAAAGTTCAAGGTGAATGGAGAAGAAAAGAAGGGAAGGGAAGTGTGTGTGTGTGTGTGTGTGTGTGTGTGTGTGTGTGTGTGTGTGTTGTGGTGGTGGTGATGTTGGAGGTGGTGGTGATGGTCAGAGGACGACAAAGAGAATAATCCAAAAAGAAAATTTTATTAGCCTGTTAGGTTCATGAGGACTTTATGGTTGGTAAACAAACAAATTCTCTCCTCCACTACCCACATTCTTTTGGGTTGTTTTCATTTAAGGAGGCTGGTATAAGAAGTCTGGAAAAGGTGTTATTTTCTACAATTAGAGGATCCAAATGCAAGCCTGGGAGAAGCATTATTTCTTCGTGTTGACTCATTCTTTTCTTTTGGGGTCAACTCCCTCATCCCATTCATCCTTCCCTCTCTGAAAGTGATCCAGGAAAACTGCATGCTTCTCTTGAAATTCCACAAATAGAACAGAGCAAAACATTAATGAAGAGAGAAAACAGTTTTCATTTATTTTGCTTTCAGAAATACACTTGGAATGGTCTCTGCCAGAGTTGTACTATATCAAAGAAACCATAATCCAAAAAACAAACCCTTTTTAAATGATAACCAACTGTATTTTGTATTTTCATTGAATTACTTTATTTCCGTAAAAAACAGAATTTCCATTTTTTCAATCAAAGAGCTGAGTTTCTAAAGCTTCCTGTGGTCTATTTACATTTCCTACAGTAACCTTCTTAAGCAAGAGACCAAGGAAAATATGAAACTTACTTTTTTGTTTCATTTTCCCTTTTTAAAGGAGCTTCGGTATTTTCCTGACCTTGTTAAGGCCTAAGCAACAACAACAATTTTCAAATAAAAATTAGCAACAGATTAGCAGATGCCTCTTTATTACAAGAATTATTGTCAGTTTTCAGTTATACCATCACCTCTGGCTATATGCTATGCCTTGGATACTTATGTTACTTTGCCTTTTTTTTTCCTCAAGAGCAACTAATCAAGAAAAGTAAGACAGTAAGATGAATCTAAATGTCTATGAACTGAAGAGTGGGATCCTTTAAGAGTAGTCTGACAGATATCATTTAGGAGGAACGTATTGCTAACTATTAAAACAAGATGGTGAAGGTAGGAAATCAAGACCTTAGAAGGGTTGCATTTATTCACTTATTTAAACAATATTTTTTGAAGATTTTAATTTAACCATCAGTGTAGTAGGTGCTGGTGGAGGGAGAAAAAAAAAAGAGTTGTCAGTCATAATACTGCAGACCCATGAGTTTCTCTCAAGGGTTGGACTACTGCAAAATAAATAACTTTAAAAATAAGAAACCTGGAACCTCATCAGATACATAGTTTTGAGAATGTTCTTGACTTTCCCACATCCTCTGGGGAGCAATGAAGCAGAATCACTCATTAAAATACAGAGATTTTAAATAGATCTGTGGATGTCATTCAGCCTAAAATTCCCACTGGCTTCCTCCATCTGTTATGGTATCTTCAGTTGCTTCATTCAATTAGACACAAAATGATCCTTTCGACCTCACGGTTTCAGCTGACATTGTTTGAAGAGAATACTTCCTTCTTCTCTGGAAGAAACCCTAATTGGACTCTCTGGGCTCCATCCAACACTCCTGCCCAGGCTAGGTGGAATCACTTTCCTGGATGGTAAATAGGAATAGGAAAAGTGAGCAGAACCCTGGTCTTTTTCCTCTTACTGGAATGCAAACTGCCTGTAGGGAGCATGAGTTTTCGGTTGATGAGAAAGCCTAAATTTGGTGCTTAATAGGAAGAAGCTTACTTGTCAGCAGTTATAAGCCATGGCCTTCAATCTAGCTTTCCATAGTAAAAAAAGCAAAATATTGGTTTCTACAGGCCAACTTTTTTAAATGTCTCAAATGGTTCAGACCTTGGATAGGAAAAAGTGCTGCTATTATTGGTCCTCCTTGCCTCATGATCCCAATATCTAGTGCCATTAATTTTGAGAGAAAAAGACAGAGAATGAAATTTGCAGATGGAAACAAAACAAAACTATGCTTAGAGGCATTTGATGAAGCCCCAGGAAGCTTCCAATCACGGTAGATTGTAATGAATGTTGATATCATACAAATAGAATACTTGGTTACATGAAGCATGCTTTGAGCCTTGGGCTTTAATAGAGGTCGTGTACATCTTTGACCTTGCCTGCTTCCTTTAATTCTTTTGAAGGTGCACTTTAGGACAGCTTCTGTGCCCCAGCTGTCCAGGCATGAGGCAGGGGTCAGCAAACCATGACCCATGGCCTATAATGGCCTGCTGCATGTTTTTGTGAAAAATTAAAATTTTATTGAAACACAGCTGTTAAAACATAAACTGAGGCACAATAAAAATTTAAAGAGTTTATTTGCGTAAATGATGATTTATGAATTGGGCAGCTTCAAATCAGAAATGGTCTAGCAGCTCCATTGAAGAAGGCTGAGAGACAGGTTTTCATAGAATGTATGTTGAAATCACACAAAGAAAATATTTGATTACAGTTATAAAGTTGCCTTACCTGGTCTGTCCCATTAGAAAGTCCCTAGTTGTAGAATTGTATGTTTGTTGGCTGCTTCTGATCGGTTGAGCTTAAGTTCTGTTTTTCCTTAATATAGGCACTATGAGAAAAATTACTCAAATTACATTTCACTTCTGTTTGCAAATCAAGCAAAGGTAAGGTCACTTAGGAGGCTTCATTGGGTTTGTCCCCGCAGCGATTCTTCAGGCCTAGACTCCATTTTAATTCACTTTAACACAGCTAAGATTCATTATGTATGTAATCTAAGACTATTTCCAAGCTGCAGAGGCAGAGTGGAGTGGTTGCAATAGAGACCATATGGTCCACAAGCCTAAAATACTTAACATCTGGCACTTTACAGAAAAGTTTACCAATCTACGCTTTAATGAGTTGAATGGCCTAATGCCCTTTGCTGTATTTCAGCCAGATCTATAAGCCATTAGGAGATTTTCACCTTGGATTTTGTAGTATTGACTTTCATCCTAAGCTGAGGCAGGAATGATCCAGAAATTGGGTGACTTGTGCAACTTTGATCCACATGTGCTAATTACACTGTGAATCTTAGAGATTTGTATTGCAGCTTTACCCACAGAAAACTAGAGGACTTTATATGAAACAAATAACAAGAAATGATGGCCACTACTATATACACTGGAGATCTAACCTGCACTAAAAAGGTAGAGGGAAAGCTGATTGAAAACCTCATTAAAACAAAGGCCCAAAAACTATTAAAGAAAGTCAGTACATGTATGTGATACCTTCACTTGAAGTTTACGCTGACACAGAAGTAGTGCAAATACCTTGGGAGTCAGAAATATTGCAGAAAGCTCTAGATGACAGACTTTTCCACTTTAAGAAATAGTTTGGATGGGGCATGGTGGTTCATGCCTGTAATCCTAGCACTTTGGGAGGCTGAGGCAGGAGGATCGCTTGAGCTCAGGAGTTCAAGACCAGCCTTGACAACAGGATGAAACTCTGTCTCTGCAAAAAATACAAAAATTAGCTAGGCTTGGAGGCATGCACTTGTAGTCCCAGCTAGCTGGGAAGCTGTGCTGAGGTGGAAGGATCACTTGAGCCCAGGAGGTTGAGGTTGCAGTGAGCTGAGACCACGCCACTGCGCTTCAGCCTGGGCAACGGAGAGACCCTGTCTCAAAATAAATACAAGAAAAATTTTTTTCTCTAAAAATGACAGAAAACATAGCTAAAATGTGGTTCAATTTAAATATTTTGAAAAATGTGTCTGGAAAAGGAGGGAGAGGTTTTAGTGGTTACCAGGTCAGGAAAGTGACTGAGACCCAAAGAAACCTAACAGATGAAAACTAGAATTGAGCCTTGAGAGAGAACTTCCTGAAGAAGAGAACAACAGCATCCAGAAGGACTCCTGATTGGAGCCTGAGAAGGTGAAACAATCATGTTAGAGAGAGTGGGGGGCCAGATGCGGGCAGGAAAACACATGCTATGAAGGCAGGTAGTAAAGCCCTTCCAGACACGGGAGGCTAAGAAGGAGGCCTCTACCTGACCAAGCCAAGCTATGCTCTGAGATGTGGATTTGTCAAAATATATCTACATCAAGAATGATAACTTGGCCAATAGTCTTACTGTGTGCAAATGGAGGTGGTACTACTGGAGACTATCCAGGATGGAGCTCATCTGTGTGATGCTATTCTCAGCCAGAAATGTAGTACAGCAGCTTCATGGAGACCACTCCATTTGTAAAATCACAATTCAAATGCCCGCAGTGCCCATAAGCCCTGCTACACAGAGGACAAGACCGATCCATGTGGAAGCAGAAGAAATAACACAAGGTTGTTCATAGAACTGGGAAATTGACTTTCCTGACTACAATTCTTGGAGACAAAATAATTTAGATCGAATTCCATTTTCACGACACACTTCTATGAAAAGGTTCTTACATTTTCTAAGACTTAGTTTATTTATTTAAATGGGAAAATACCTACACACAGAGTTTTTGTCAGGATCAAGTACAAAACTGTATGTAAAAATGCTTCACGCCATAGCTGTCATATATGAGCTACTCAATATTCAGCAAATACCATTTCCTTCATATCTTTGTCATAATAAAAGGAGATGGGAAAAAATTGGTAAACATAAACCTAGATTCTGTAGAGAAGGTGTCCAAAGGATAGTGTCCTCTTCCAAATCTCACAGCTTTTTATTAAAAACAAAATAAGGGACCAATGTTTACAAGTTATAATTTTGGCAGACACTGTGTCTAATATAACTTTTCCAAATTTCCCACTAAATTAAAATAGCCATGAATTTAAATAAAAAGTCAAAGTGATGACAGTGCTGTAAATAAAAGACATGAAGAAGCCATAGGCCAAAATGCAGGGAGAGTTTCCACTGAATGAGAATGGAATGGCATGCTTGTTCTTGGATTACAGAACATAGGTTCCACCCTCTGATTCAGAACCTGGCAGAAGGCCCTAAAGAAGGTAAGACAAATTTTGCCTCAATTCAGAGTGGCAGGGTGTGTGCTACTCAGAAAGATAGGAGCTCATCTGACAAATGTGTAGGAATTTTGTATCAGGCAAAGTCACTGCCATTTCTCTGCTCTCCCATACATTCCTGGACATCACTGAAAGACGTTGAAGAAAGTGCACAGGTAGAGAAAGTTTATATCCTGGCATAATTTGTCACCTAAGATTAGATATTGCAAGAGTGGGCATAAAGAGAAAGCACAGTAGGTGCTGGAGGTGAAGTTTTTCATGTTCTGTGTAGTTCAAAGGAGCATTTTAACTGCATCTGAGGCTTTAGTTTAGTCACAGAACCAGTCAATCTGAAAAGAGAAAATCTGTGCCTAAGATCTGCAGATTCAGTGCCTACTGGGCATCATACTGAGAAAATAGTGAAAACCAATCTTTAAAAAAAATTTTTGGGGGACAGAATCCTGCTTTGTCACCCAGGCTGGAGTGTAGTGGCACAAACAGAGCTCACTTCAGCCTCGACTTCCCGGGCTCAAGCCTCCCACTTCTGGCTCCAAGTAGTTGCCACCATGTCTGGGTAATTTTTTTGTATTTTTTGTAGAGATGGGATTTCACTTTGTTGCCTAGGCTTGTCTCGAACTCCTGAGCCAAGGTGGGAGGATCTCTAGAGCCCAAGAGTTCGAGACCAGCCTCGGTAACATGGTGAGACTCCGTTTCTATTTTTTTATTTAAAAAATTAAAAATTAAATTTTAAAAATAAATACATATAAATATTTCAATAAATAGTGACCAAAAACTTTCCAAATTCAATGAAGAACATTAATGAAAGCAATAAAAAGTACAATGAACTCAAAGTAGGATACAGAGATCCACTCCTAGACACATCAGAGTCAAACTGCTAAAAGCCAAAGATTAAGAAAAAATCATGAAAGTAGCAAGAGCAAAAAAAGTCTCATCACATAGAAGTGGTTAGAACACCTGAATCTGGAGTTAACGTTTCTAATCAATAAAGGAGAGAGACCAGTAAGGGTCAATAGATACAGCAACCAGCAGGAGTGGAAAGTAATGCAGCTGGATGGCATGCATTTCAAAGAAGAAGTCTTGCTTAGCCTTGTTTTGGGTTTAGTTTTCATTTCAGTAGAAAAGGAGATTAATTGTTGGAAAGTAATGGCAAGCAGGAAGAGCACCTACTTTCACCTTCTGGCCTTGATGTATGTGAGACGTCAGAGAAAAACACTGTTTACGTCAGACTTCAGAAGACTGTGAGGAGAACTTGACCTCAGGGAATAGCCTGGTTTTAGTCAAGGTAACAAAGACATAAAAACATTAGAGAAAAATGTTGAATTTATAAGGGATGCTGCAGTTCTCAGATAAAAATGATAACATAGTTGTTATATATGAAAGACAGATAAAGGTGAGCCCATTGAAGAATTATAGGTATTCCAGAAGAGACAGGAACAGAACAGTAGAAAAAGAAACTAGTAAATTATAGCAAGTAAGAAAAATCCCCTTGGTTATGCAAATATCTGAGTCTGCAGATTAAAAAGATTTGTGAGTTTCATGTAAAATTACATGCAGTATTGAGGAGTAGGTTGCAGAAAGAAGATGTATCCCACACACAAATAAATTTTAGAATTTTTTTAATTTAAAGGAATAAATACCTTATAGGCTTCCAGATTAAAAAAAGTTTACAACACAATTTTATGTGATTGAATTATTATTAACGTGGAAAGTTATAGAAAGATGTTTTCAGATTCAGGGACATAATAACATGTACCTTCTCCCAAGAAAATTATTTGAATAGTCATCTCAGTTGAGCAGAAAATGAAATCAAGAAAGGTCATAATGGAGCCAGGCGTGGTGGCTCATGCTTATAATCCCAGCACTTTGGGAGGTCCAGGTGGGCAGACCATTTCCAGTCAGGAGTTCAAGACCAGCCTGGCCAACATGGTGAAACCCTGTATCTACTAAAAATACAAAAAAATTAGCTGGCCATGGTCTTGCACACCTGCACCCCCAGCTATTAGGGAGGCTAAGGTAAGAGAATTGCTTGAACCCAGGAAACAGGTTGCAGTGAGCTGAGACTGCGCCATTGCACTCCAGCCTGGGCAACAGAGTGAGACTCCATCTAAAAAAAAAAAAAAAGAAATATCATAATGCAATTGATCCTACTATATGGTAATAACTATATTTATAAGAAACCTAGGTTATTTAAAAACACATTATAAAAACACTAATTTAAATAGGAAATCTGGATTTAAATCATTTTTTCTACAAAATTCTCACTAATGAAGGCAGCAGAGAGCCGTTACAGTTTATAACTATGAAACCTAAACATTACTGAGGAATTCTAGCAACAGATTACAGTTAGCTTTGCTAACTAATCACCAATCCTGTCACCAATAATAGTTACATATCACAATGACTGTATTAGTCCATTCTCACACTGCTAATAAAGACATACCCAAGACTGGGTAATTTATAAAGGAAAGAGGTTTAATTGACTCACAGTTCAGCATGGCTGGGGAAGCCTCAGGAAACTTACAATCATGGTGGAAGGAGAAGCAAATACGTCCTTCTTCACGTGGCAGCAGCAAGAAGAGCTAAGCAAAAGGGGAAAAGCCCCTTATAAAACCGTCAGATCTCGTTAGAACTCACTCACTATCATGAGAACAGCATGGGGATAACCGACCTCATGATTCAATTACCTCTCACTGGGTCCCTCCCACGACATGTGGGGATTATGGGAACTACAATTCAAGATGAGATTTGGGTGGGGACACAGCCAAACCATATCAATGCCTTATACATATTCTTATTACCATTATCATCCACTGCTGTGATAAATTACACCACTAGAAATAAGTAGTTATATTGTAATGCAAGTGTGCTTGTTTTGCTGTTTCCATGAGGACTCGGTGCTAGATCTCTACTGAACTAGATTTATGACCAAAAGTGTTTTGTGAATCTAAAACATGTTCCTCACTTAATATTTTTTTAAAAGAACATTCCCTGTAGAAAACATTTCTATAAAAAAGGAGTGGAGGTAATCATGAACATCAAATAAAACAATGAGTGAAGAATAAATAATGGTGAAACTATGATTAAGAATGATAGTGATAATATATACTGAATTCTTACTATGTGTTAGACAGTGTTCTAGTACTGCCCTAGGTTCCTTACCTATATTATTGCATTTAATTCGAATAGCAACTCCATGGGGTTTATGTCTTCATTTTATAGATGTGGAAGCTAACAAAGTCACACAGCTAGTGAGTAGTGGACATCAAATTCAAACACAAGGAATCCGATTCCAAAGACCACCCTGATCATTAGACATGCTCCCTTGAAGCAAAAGCTGGTATCTTGATAATTTGAAAAAATAAAGGATGAAATACATATTCGTTAAGCTGAAATACAACCACCAACATAATTTAATACTTTTACTTTGCATGTTATGCCAAAAGATGAAAGCAAACAGGTCGTTGTTTATATAAAAAAAAGAAAATAAAGAAAACAGGACAAATAAGCTAGACTCCCCTACCAAGAAAAGTAAAAGAAAAGAATTCTGTTGAGAAGTCTTCTGATAGATCCACTCCTTCTTCTAACTCTGATCCATCCGTCCAGTGGAACAGTAGTACCAAAAGGTGTTCAGAGCCTGGAAAGTATGTGCTGGGCCATAATCTCTACCAAAGCACAGCCCTTTGTTCCCTTCTGGAGCAGATGGGAACCAGAGAACCCATGACAAGGAAGAAGGATTGGAGCTCTCTATACACAAGAGACCCATGCAGCCCCGAAGTGTGTGTTCCTAGAAAGACTTGCTGCATCAGGCAGACCCCCAGAGAGCTATGTCTGTCCCTGCAACTGGGAGTCATAACTCTGGAGTCACAGAAGCATGGAGGCAGACAGCTTCTCCCTGGTGACTCAGCTCAGCATTTTCACTGACTACTCAGTGTGACATTTCACCAGAGCACAGACTGCTGAATCTTCCTTCAGATCTGTTTGTCACTGTTTAGTAGACCCAAGTGGCTTTATGTGAACCCCAAGATTAATCAAACTACGAGTAGATAGAGGTAAATGTTGACATGCATAAGGGGACCCAAAACTCAAAAATAAGAATAGCAAGTAGAGTACCTAGACTAGAGAAACCTGTAAAGAAACGGAATTGCTGGTTGAGACAGATGATAATATTAGCAAAAATAATAACAATAGTATGCACACTTAAGGAGTTCCTATAACAAAATATAATTCCTTATTTTTATATTGAGAGTATCAATAAATAAACTAAAAGTGGGATGGTCATTAAGCAAATATATATAAGAATAGAATAAAGTAGCCAATCATGTAACTAGTAAAATCTCCAGAAAGAATGAAAGAAACAGAAAATATGGAAAGGCAATAATAAAAGAAATCGTAGAGAAAAATTATCCTGATTTTGCGCTTTTTCAATTTGCAGACCATATTTTTATGAGTCATGATATTGTTATTTGATACTTATTTAATACAAGAGAAATAGGTGAATATTTTTGAATTTTAGGAATAAGAAGGTAACCGTTAGTGGAATTGAAAAGCATAATAGAATTTCTGAACTAGTAACGGGAAAACAGAAATGAATAGTAACTTTTAACAACAACCTACTTCCTGCTGACAGGTAACAAAAGAAGAAAAAACTAAATTAAATTAATAACAAAAACCAAATAAGAATAAAAAGAAGAAAATCTAAGTGAGATAAGAACTAAAAATATAGTAATAAGTTAATATATTTGGAATAAACCAAGTGTCTCAGTGGTATGAATTACCCTATTGAAAGACAGAGATACTCAAAATGTAATAAAGAAACAAAAGATAACTTTCTACTGTTTAAGAGAAACATTCTTAAATCTAAGTGACATAAAAGAACTGGGAAAACTCTAAGATAAGTAAAGCAACCACGCACAAAAGCAAACAGAAAGCAGATCCATCTGCTTGTTTCTTTAAGGTTAAACACTTCAAAGACAGCAAAAAGAGAGGTGTATAATGATAAAAGGTGAAATTTATGAAGGAGATTTGTCAGAAATAAATCCAAGTGCAACAAAACCAAAATTATTAGAAATTCAAAAATAACTTGATTAAAAAATTCATTCTTGCAGGCTATTTTAATATCACTCTTTCATACATCTAGCAGACAACATGTAATCTGATCAACAAAAGTGTGTGTGTGTGCATGTGTGTGTGTGTGCCCGCACGTGTGTGTGTGTATCCTAAAAATTGGGAATAAGATTTTTCCACATCCAATGAACATTCACAAAAATTATAAAAATCTGATGCTTGGCTGAAATTTTTTTTGTAGAGATTTTACAGGTCACATTCTCTGATGAAAATTATATAAAATTTCAGTAAGAGATAGATAGTATATGAAATTACAGTAAGAGTAAGATAGCAGTAAGAGAAACGTAATATAGTTAAAAGGTGAAATTAATTTTTTAAAAATCAAAAATAGTAGAAAGCACACACAAAGTTTCTAAAGCAGCTTCTTTGAAAAGAGTAGAGGACAACTAATAAAATGAAAATGGATAAAATCTATAGAAAACCAATAAACCAATTAAAACAAAAAATACAATAAGGTAATTGAAGTAGTATACAAAACGATACATAAACACAAATCAAATGAGAATAGAAGGATTTAAAGCAAATATTATGTTCTATTCTACAGCCACAAGTTTGTAAACCAGAAGGAAATGAATGATTTTCTAGCAAGCCCAAATTACCAAAATCAAGTCATGAAGTAGAAACATGAATATATTAATTTCCAAGGAAGACATCTGAAATAAATTAATAAGCTTTGCCATGGTGCCAATCAGAGTAACTTACTTATTACAAGAGATCAACCCAGAAATCTCAGTGCGTTAGTAAATGGAAGTATATATCTTAGCTACATCAATTCTAAACAGGTGTGATTAACTCCCCCAAGCAGTGTTTCAGGGCCATTTGCTCTTTCATCTTGTAAACTAGATCTGCCGTTCTCTAGATCCCGGTAGACCTTTGCTACCTTCTGCATTTGGCAGGAAGGCAATGGAAGAAAAGAATACGAAGAATCAGATAGGAAGTTTATTTATGGGCCAGCCTTAAAAATGACTTACATAAATTCTGCCTACATTTCCTGGGCCAGAACCTAGTCTTGGGCCACATTTAAGGCAGCAGGCAAAGGAAGCTGCAAAATCATCTGTGTGCCAGGAAGAGAAGAGAAAAGGCTGTAGTGAACAACTAGCAAATCTTCTAATATATTCTGGTAAAGAAAGTGGCTGGGTTCACACCTTTTTATCATTAAAGAATTGATAATCCCAGGGATGTGCTGCAGCTTCTTAGAATAGTGGATAGGAGCTAATTGTGTCTTTTCCCAACTGCAGGTACAGTGACATTACATTGACGGCTATGAGGAAAGTATTTACACCACAGTAATTGGCATTCGCTACCAACTAGGGCAATTCATCCATATCCCCCAGCCCTGAGAGCTGGTTATTTGAAACACCATCATACTACTGCATAATTCAAATACTGTTTAAGTTATTCTAAACCATAGTAAAAGTAATTATATATAGATCACCATCTCTAATTAATATAGATTCAAATCTAACTAGAATATTAACCAATTAAAAACCCTCTGGGACTATGCTCCTAAACAAGATCCATTTTCATTTCCTTCCTAGGGAAGAGAAAGTGCTAACTCTCAAGACACAGGACAAAAGAGGAACTATAAAGGGCATCTCAGATAAGCATTTCAGGAAGCAAAGCATCAATTTCAAAGTGTCTACATAGAGACAAGAACCAAATGTGGAGTGAAGAGTTCAGACAGTATGGAGTAAACAGGCATGAGAGAGAAAATGGGAGGTTTATCCAATTACCCACACAGGAGGAGGGAGCCCTTTATCACTTGCCTGTGGCTGAACATATCAGTATCAAGGAAGCCCAGCCAACCGATGTCCTCAAAAGGCTCTCTCCTACCAGAAAAGATTTCTCTGGTTCACCTGGGAAAGTCGTGAGTAACTCTCTGAAGAGTTCCAAACTGTAGTTGATAAATGTCTTTGATGATTTCTCCAAACTTTCCTCCTCCCTCTAGGCTACTTGTAGGAGCTGACTGTGGTGATACTGGGTCCAGTGACTTCTGTGATATTCTACAGTTCACTGTACCTCTAGGCAATTTCTGGAGCACAGTGGGAAATGTAAGGTCTCACTGCATCAGAAACATGGAATTTCAAATTTTCAACTCCATTAATACTGTTATATAAGGCCTTGGCAAAAAAATAGGGCAGAAAAGAGAAATACACTTTTTGAAAAGGGGATAAAAATTATCACCATTTGCATTTGATATAACAGTATACTCTGAAATCCCAGGAATATTAACTGAAAAGGTGTTTTTAAAAACTAAATAGTTTATAAAACAAAATAGAAAATCTGGGGTAAGAGAATGAAGATTTATACAACAAAATCAAGCAAGACAGAAGAGAAATGAAGGGAGAAAACAGTCAAGAGAGTGCCATATCATGAAAGCCAAAAAAATCTTTGAAGGGAAGCCATAAGTAGTATTAGAGCCTATAAAAAATCATCGTGAGAACAGTAACTATGGGTGATGCCACCTATCTGAACCCAGATGCCATAAAACTCCTGGATGTGAAAGACTTGCTATCTTCTTGCCAATCCTCAAAGACCTCAGGGCACCCTCCATTGATGATTTAAATGCTAGATAAAGGCAAACAGTCACACTCCCCTTGTAAAATCAGGAAACAAATGTTCTACTTTTACATAACATCACTGAAAAATTCTCTCATTTTGCAGGTCATATATACCAATGATGGATAAGACATGTGCCAAAGTCTAGAGAATTATGGCACTAAAGTGCTGATTCTTCCAGTTGAGGAGAAATAATTTGACACCTCTGGAGCAGCATACTTGTTCCACAATCTAAGCCATTCAAGCACATTTCAAAACATCTCAGTCAGCAATATGCACACTGAATACCCCTCTCCACATTGGAACAGTTCTTTCTCCTCTCTGATGTGGCCTTGCAGATATGCTCTGTGGTATCACTGTTAAGCTTTCCATTTATTTTTCCACATTCACCTACAAAGAAAAAATTACTCTCCTTGCTTGCCCGTCCAAATTATCTGAGAATACTTTTAACAGCTCTCAAAATTGTAGAAAGATGACTTCATAATACAGCCACAAAATAGACTGACCATCTAGAGGAGAGAAGCAATACTAATTTTGCCCAGAATATTTTCTATTTCAGGCTTATAAAGGAGCATCTTACTAATTTAGGTTATAATAAATGCTGCCATTTATAAATATCTTTGTTTTGAGATCCCCTGAAACATTATTTTAAATATAACATTTCAGCATGTTTGATCAAGTTATTTTGTGTGTCCACATTCTCAACTACATGATTTTAATATTCTCTTTCAAAGCAGACCTATAGGAATGCTACCATGTCAATTCAATTTTGAACAACTCATAAAATATGAGCCAACATCTTGTGTCAAAACATCACTTTCAGATATTCTGGGCACTAAACAAATCAATTAAATTATGGTTATGATCACAAAAAAAATGCTCCTAAGCCTATAATTTTATTAGATAACTCTAAGCAGTGAGTTAAAGTGATATGTTCCTTTTTAGGGATCCACAGTGAAAGATACGTTAGTTGTAAAATTGTGTTTTGAGAAAGGATGGATATGAGGAAAAGCTCTATGTAGTAATGAGAAATTATTTATCATCAACCATTTTTAATTAAATTTTATTTTTGTCTACATGTATCATGTTTAAATAAGTAAAACATCTACATGACTGAAAAGTCAAGACTTTATATTTACAAAAGGTATATTCTGAGAAGTCATCCCTTTGTCTACTGTCCCATCCAGTTGTCACTCTAAAGATAGTAACTATTTTCTTTAGCTTATGGTTTACTAATCCTTTATTTCTTTTGTGTAAAAATAGACATATAAACATATAAACGTATATATGACGCTTTCTTACACAAATTGTAGTGTACTCTATCATTTTGCCCCTTGAATTTTTTCACTTAATAAATACTGAAAATTGTTCCATATTAGGTCATAGAGATTTTCATTTTTCTCTTTGTTTTTGTTTTTTTGTATGACTTATGGTACATTGTGTGGCGGTACCATGGTCTAGTTGATCAATTTCCTAAACATGGGCATTTAGGTTTCTCCAAATATTTTGTTATTGGAAATGTCTCTGCTACATATGTTATTTTGTATTGTGGCAGCGGGGGAGGGGGTGTTTCCTAAGGGTAAATTTCTAAAGTAGTGTTAGTAAGTCAAGAAGTAAATCCATAGTTTTGAGATATGGTAATCAACTCTCCAACTAGAAAGTATTCTTGTAAAACAAATGAACAAGCAAATGAAGAAATTTAATTGCCTGAGATATAACTACTAGTTTACATAATATACACAGAATGGAGGAGCATTTTAATGACATCACAGTAATGCAATTATGAAAATCCAAAATGCAGACACTTGAACAAATAATCTAGTTTCCCCAACAAATAAATTGCTAGAAAAACAAAGCGAGTGCTAGGAGGGAACCTACAGAATACAAAAGACTTAGGCATACAAACTAAATTTAATGTGTAAATCTTGTTTGGATCCTGTATCAAACAAACTGGAAACACACACACTTATGTGTTATGTATAAATGTAAATACATCTAATATATAGTACGAACATATTTTATATCATAAATGCACATATAAAATACAATTAGAAACAACAGATGCTGGAGAGGTTGTGGAGAAATAGAGATGCTTTTACACTGTTGGTAGAAGTGTAAATTAGTTCAACCATTGTAGAAGACAGTGTGGAGATTCCTCAAGGATCTAGAACCAGAAATACCATTTGATCCAGCAATCCCATTACTAGATATATACCCAAAGGATTATAAATCATTTTACTATAAAGACACATGCACATTTATGTTTATTGTGTCACTGTTCACAATAGCAAAGACTTGGAACCAACCCAAATGCCCATCAATGATAGACTGGATAAAGAAAATGTGGCACATAAACACCATGGAATACTATGCAGCCATAAAAAAGGATGAGTTCATGTCCTTTGTAGGGACATGGATGATGCTGGAAACCATCATTCCCAGCAAACTAACACAAGAACAGAAAACCAAACACTGCGTGTTCTCACTCATAAGTGGGAGTTGATCAATGAGAACATATGGACACAGGGAGGGGAACATCACACACTGGGGCCTGTCAGGGGGTGTGGGGCTAGGAGAGGGATAGCATTAGGAGAAACACCTAATGTAGATGATGGGTTGATGGGTGCAGCAAACCACCATGGCACACGTATACCTATGTAACAAACTTGCACATTCTGCACATGTACCCCAGAACTTAAAGTATAATAAAAAAAATGCAATCAGAGAAATCTGAACTCTGGATATTTGATGATATTAAGAATTTAATGTTAATTTGATAATATTAATGAACAGTTGTTCATTTTTAATTATTACAATTGTTCATTGTTAATTATTGTAATAAGTGATACTGATTACAAGCATACCTTGGAGATACTGAGGGTTTGGTTCCAGTCCACTGCAATAAAGTGAGTATCACAATAAAACAACTCTTTAATCCATAGGATTCAGAATGGATGTTGTATTGGCTGACATGAAAACAACAATAATCTCCTTGTACATTTCCATCAAAGCTCTTGGGCGACCAGCTGCACTGTCAATGAGCAGTAATATTTTAAAAGACATTTTTTTTTCCCAAGCAGTAGGTCTCAACAATTGACTTAAAATATTCAGTAAGCCATGCTGCAAACAGATGTGCTGTCACCCAGGCTTTGCTGCTCACCTCATAGAGTACAGGCAGAGTAGATTTAGCACAATTCTTCAGGGTCCTATGATTTTCAGGACAGTAAATGAGCTTGGTTTCAACTTAAAGTCACCAGATGCATTAGTCAGCCTGTCCTTTGAAGCTTTGAAGACAGCCATTAACTTCTCCTCTCTAGCTAGGAAAGTTGTAGACAGCATATCCTTCCATTAAAAGGCTCTTTCTTCTACATTGAAAATCCATTGTTTAGTGTAGCCACCGTCATCAATGATCTCAGCTAGATCTTCTGGATAACTTACTACAGCTTCTCCATCAGCACTTACTGCTCCATCTTGCACTTTTTAAAAAAATTTTTGATTTCCATAGCTTTTTGGGTAACAGGTGGTATTTGGTTACATTTTGGGGCACCCATCACCGAGCAGTATACATTAAACCCAATTTGTAGTCTTTTATTCCTCACACCCCTCCCACCCTTTCCCCTGAGGCCCTGAAGTCTATTGTATCATTCTTATGCCTTTGCATCCTCATAGCTTAGCTCTCACTTATGAATGAGAACATATGATGCTTGGTTTTCCATTCCTAAGTTACTTTACTTAGAACAACAGTCTCTGGTACCATCCAGGTTGCTGCAAATGCCATTAATTCATTCCTTTTTATGGCTAAGTAGCATTCCACCATATACATATATATACCACAATTTCTTCATCCACTCATTGATTGATGAGCATTTGGGCTGGTTCCATATTTTTGCAATTTCGAATTGTGCTGCTAAAAACATGCAAGTGCAAGTATCTTTTTCGTATAATGACTTACTTTTCTCTGGGTAGATACCCAGAAGTAGTATTGCTGGATCAAATGGTAGATCTACTTTTAGTCCTTTAAGGAATCTCCACACTGTTTTCCATAGTGGTTGTACTAAATTCACACCAGCAGGGTAGAAGTGTTCCCTGTTCACCACATTCATGCACACATCTATTATTTTTTGATTTTTTGATTATGGCCATTCTTGCAGGAGTAAGGTGGTATTGTACTGTGGTTTTGATTTGCATGTCCCCAATCATTAGTGATGTTGTGCATTTTTTCATATGTTTATTGGCCATTTGTATATCATCTTTTGAGAATTGTTTATTCATGTCCTTAGCCCACTTTTTGATGGGATTCTTTGTTCTTCTTACTAATTTGTTTGAGTTTGTGGTAGATTCTGGATATTAGTCCTTTGTCAGATGTATAGATTGTGAAGATTTTCTCCCACTCTATGGGTTGTCTGTTTAATCTGCTGGCTTCCTTTTGATGTGCCGAAGCTCTTTAGTTTAATTAAGCACTTTTATGTTATGAAGATGGCTTCTTTCCTTCAACCTCATGAACCACCCTCTGCTAAACGAACTTCAATCTTTTCTTCTGCAGCTTCTTCACTCTTCTCAGCCTTCATAGAAGAGAGTTAGGGTCTTGCTCTAGATTAAGCTTTGGTTGAAGGGAATGTTGTGGCTGGTTTGATCTTCTATCCAGAAGAGTCAAACTTTCACCATATCAGCAATAAGCCTGTTTTGCTTTCTTATCATTCATATATTTACTGGGGTAACACTTTTAATTTCCCTCAAGAATTTTTCCTTTGAATTCACAACTTCACTCGCGGGCACAAAAGGTGTAGATTTTGTCATATCTTGGCTTTTGACATGTTTTCCTCACTAGGATTGATTATTTCTAGCTGTTGATTTAAAGTTAGAAATGTGCAACTCTTCTTTTCACTTAAACATTTAGGTGCCATGGTAGAGCTATTAATTGGCCTAATTTCAATATTGTACGTCTTAGAAAATACAGAGGCCTGAGGAGAGGGAGAGAGATGGGGCAATGGCCAGTCAGTGGAGCACTCAGATCACATACAACATTAATCAATTAAGTCACCATCTTATATGGGTGTGGTTCCTGTCACCCCAAAACAATCACGATAGTAACATCGAAGATCGCTGATCACAGATCTCCGTAACAGATAAAATAATAATGAAAAAGTTTGCAATATTGTGAGAATTGCCAAGATGTGACACAGAGATATGAAGTGAACACATTCTGATGGAAAAATGGCACCAATATACTTGCTAGAAAGAGAGTTACCACAAATTTTTAACTTTTAAAAAATGCAATATGTGTGAAGCACAATAAAGCAAGTGCAATGAAAAAAGGCATGCCTGTATTTAATGATATTTTAAGGGAATCCTTATTTTTAGAGCTACATACTGACATATTTATGGATGAAATTACATAATACCTTAGGTTAGCTTAAAAAAATACAGGATGTTGTGAGCAGCAGCCTTCCCACATAATTAACAGAAGGCTGAGCAGATACAAGCATTCATTAATCCTCACCATGCTTTTGTCTATATAGTGCAACTCTTCACTTATGCAGCTCTCTCCCTTATTCACCTGGAAAATTCCTACTTATCCTCGAATATCCTCTCAAATGATACTTCCTCTGCAGAGTCTTCCCCAATCCTGTCTGTCAGGATACAGCAGATACCTTTGGTGCTCAGCTGAGATCCCCTTGAAGCTCTCTTTCCATTTCTACACATCAGTCCCCCAGCTCCTGCACAGTTTTGCTTATAACAGTCCTGTCCCTGCACCCGAGACCCTTTTGGGAGTCTGCCCTTGGGCTGCTGGAGTTACTCTGTCTGTATCTAGAGAGATAGAGAGTGCTTGGGAGTTTATGTCTGCCCCCTGTAGGGTAGCTCATAGTCAATAATTGCTTGATGCAGAGTATGAAAGCCTCATTCCGTTTGTCTCCAGTTGAACATACTCTGAGGTGTTATTTAAACTCTGCAACTTCCCTACAGTATCAGACCAAGACTGCAACTTTGCCTAACATTTGTACCCTTTCTCAGTTTCTTTTCCTTCCTTGTCCTACTTTCTCCATGCCTTTATTAGCTTTTCCTGGGAGCACTTCCTTAATTGATCACTTGTGTACAAATCCTTGCCTTAAGATCCACTTCTGGGGAATCCACCTTTTGACATAAGGTAAACTACTTCTTCAGCTATGTATTATCATAGTCACTGTCATAACATTATATCACAGCTACAACATATGCCATGATATCATAACATTATCATGATAGTTGTAACAACTATTTTTCTTCATTATAGCTATTTCATTCTGTTCATAACAAGTTTATGAACTTCTCAAGCATAGGAACCATGTGATATACTTTTATATCCTCAGCATCTGGCTCAGACCCTCGCACATTGTAGGTGATCAATACTTGTTGAATAAACAACTGGATTAATGAACCAACTCTTTTTTTTTTTCTTTTTCTTTTTGTTTTTTTTGAGACAGAGTCTTGTTCTGTCACCCAGGCTGGAGTGCAGTGGCACAATTTCAGAACACTGCAAGCTCCGCCTCCCAGGTTCAAGCATTTCTCCTGTCTCAGCCTCCCAAGTAGCTGGGACTACAGGCGTGAGCCACCACGCCCGGCTAATTTTTTTTTTTTTTTTTTATTTTTAGTAGAGATGGGATTTTGCCATGTTGCCCAGGATAGTCTGGAACTCCTGAGCTCAGGCAGTCCACCTGCCTCAGCCTCCCAAAGTGCTAGGATTACAGGCGTGAGCCACTGTTCCTGGCCTCAACTCTTTATATGCATTTGAGAGTCGTCATAAATAATAAATATAAAAATTGTTTTGGAAATTACTTTTAATAGTGAAATAGAATTTGGGGTTCTCCTCTTTGCTATAAGCAACATAAGTGTAAATTCTCCCTTTCATTCTATTCACAGCTTAATCTTCATCTTCACATACTGACGTTTATCCAAAAGTGAAGCTTTCAGAATAGGTTTCCCAACAGCCCAGTTTCTCTCTCCATTTTCCTCCCTCTCAAGTAGACTCACACTGAGGTTCCTGGGCTTCTTACACATTTCCCCATCCCTCGACTCCAATATCATCCCTATCATCCCCCCATCTGTCTCCCATTTGGCAGCCCATATGCAGCAGTACCCTTCTTTTCCCCACAGGAACAGCCAGTCACTGCTGCTGAACAGTTTGTAACAACACAACTCCAGAACATGGAATGGTCAGCTCTGGGTACAAGCACTGGTTCACAAAACTATAATGGAAGCAGAGAACGAAATAGAATAGTGGAAAGCCATTGGTGAGGAGAGTATAAGAATGGAGCCCTGTAATGGGGTCCCATGAGGCAAAAAGAGAGAAATGGTGGGAACACCTTCATTTGGAGGATTTATAAATTCAGGCCTCGGACCTAAGATTGGAAAAGGCAGTGACTTCAGTTTATACAACATGTGAGAGACCTGGTAGCTCTTATTAATGGTGTGTTTTGGCTTTGGTCTGGATAATATTTTTATCCTGTAATGCAACTATCATCAGATCACTCTGATTTGATGGAGGAAGGAGATAAAGAACATTGCACACTCTTTTAATAGATGAGATGTAGGAGGCAGAGGAACTGAGACACCAGTGACTTTGTTTTTCACTTTTTCCTCTCAGTCCCTCTCTCAATACTCTGTGCATTCTCAAACTTGTGCTGTCCGTGAGATTCCCAGTTACCACTTGCCATCTAGCATCTAGTCTTTCCTTCTTACTTTGGAAAAGGTAACAAATCTTTATAGCATTGTAATTTATACGCAAACTTTACTTTTTCACCTTCAAAGTTTTATACCTTAAACTTGTTTAAATTGTTCCATCGGTATTTTTTTTCTTTCTATCTGTGAAAATTGTGCATTAGAGGTTAAGATAAAACAAATCAAAAATTTTCCATTGAAACAAATGAAAATAATTTCTTATATTAACAGCTTTGAACTTAATAGCAATTTTTTTGAAATAAATTAATTCATGAACTTGTTTAATTTGTTCCATTAATATTTTTTTCTTTCTATCTTTGAAAATTGTACATTTGGAATTAAGACAAAACAAATCAAATTTTTTTCCATTAAAATAAATGGAAATAATTTCTTATTTAACAGTTTTGAACTTAACAGCAGTGTTTTGGGAAATAAATTAATCTGTAAAGTAAAAGCTAGGTATACTGGTTTATCCCTCCCACTAGACTTATAAACTCCATGTGTGACTCATAGTTAACACCAAACAAGATTTCTTGAACAAAATAAAATTTTAAAATGTTAGTTACTATTAACAAGTTTAGTTACTTAGCAAAAGCTATTAGCTTTGGAAATAAGTGGATTATAAGTCTAAAGGCAAAGGAACTGCATGCAAGCACTGTACTTTAGTTAGTAAAGTTGTTTCCCATGGGAGCATGGGTTGACTATTCTGAAACCACTATATGTATATACTGAAATTGGATAATTAAACATAGATGGTGGATAATTTCATTAACAATTTAACTAGTGCCAGCTCCCTTTTTATATCTGCAGAAGAAGATGTGATTTAGGTGGTGTATCGATCCAAGACTGATAGGACATAGATTGCATACCCAAACAACATTGTTAAGCAGAGTTAATGAAGAGACTATTTATGGTGATGAGGCCAGGACTTAAAAAAATAATAATAACAGGAGTAGAAACACCAAGAGGCTAGCAACAGCAAGGGTCTGCATCCCTGAAGAGAAAAGGGAATCTCAGATAAGGCTGTGGCTCTAGCAGAGGCTGTAGGAGAGGACCACTGATGGAAACAGTGCCTTCATTAGAGGAAGGCGACCAGTGCTAAGTCCTGGCCAGGAAGGAAGTTGGCCGCAAGGAAAATACTCCAGTCCCTCCCCCCACCACCCTCAAGCCTCCTGCCAGTGGCTCTCATTGGCCAAATGCAAATGAAAGTTAGAGAACAAGGAAAGATTCCAGTTGATGAATTCCATATAAATCAATCTCCTGGGCACAGAGAAAAGTGGAAAAGGGTGGAGTGCAGATCTAGCAGGACAAATAGAGAATAACAAGCACATGATTAATCTAATACAGAAAATTGGCCGAGCACACCAAAGACCAAGCCCATTTCTTTCATAATTTATTCAACTACTTAATTCTATTTATCTCTGTATCTGGATGAATCAAGTCTTTGGACAGAGGTGTTTTAGGGTTGACCGGTCATAGCTTAGAAGGCATAATACCTAAATAGCTAACTATATGACTGTGTGATATGGAATATTTAAAGAAGCTTCTATCCACCCCGATTTGTCCACTGGCAAATTCTGAATACCAGTGTACTTTTAATCATGAGGTCTGAATAAAAAGACAAACACTTTTCATGACCTTGACAAATAGATTGAGATCTTAACTTTTATAAAAAGCTTCAAAACCTATTTAAACCTTTTGTTTGCCATAAAAATCTAGCTAAACTTCTATTTCTCACTCCGTCCGCTTTGTTTTTGCCTAGATGGGGTGAGATGAAAGGAGTTAACTTCACTAAACTCATCTCTTTTGATAAAGACTGAAGACCTTGATCAGGTTTCTTTCTAATACTGTTAATCCAAATTGTCCCACGGCCTAAGCTTGTTCTCAAAACAATTGAAGCTGAATGTTGTTCAGCATTTAAACTGAATCACCACTTGTTTTTAACCAAAGTTATTTTTATTTCAGTCGATTGACCTTTAAACACTAAACTCAAAGGAAAGTTTGAATTTCAGAAGTAAGAATTGCTCTGACTGTAGTGTGCAAGACTTTTGGTCCTCCTCTTCGAGTTTGGCTAGCCTTTCATTTCTCTCTCCTAGCCCTTCTGAGAACGAAGAAACTGTATATCTTCATTGTTTAAGATAATCCTCATGCCTCATCACTTGAAGTATATTGTTGCCTAACAAAGACCTACCTTCCCACATTTGTATTTACCTGCTTATTTTACATCTTGTAACCAGCCAAATAGATGATGGTCACTGTACATTCATATAGATGAGTATACCACCACACTTCTAAGAAATGCTTTCTCCTGAAGGCAGAATTCTGCTGGTGCCTGTTCTAACCATCCAAAGAAATTCAAGGAATTTTCTATCCAAATGTGTACTGACTCTCCATGTTTATTGAATTTGACTGTTTACTCAAGACATGGGTGTCAAACCAGCCTATTTATATGAAACACATTAGAGTAACTACCAGCCTGTATCAACCTGTTCAGAGATTTGAAGGAGAATAAAAGGAATCTACAAGTTTATATGAGCTTTTGTGGAAAATGTAAATGATTTGAGAATATTTTTAAGGCAGTGTGGTACAGTGAGAACACTGAACTCGATTCAGGAGATCTCAACTCCAGTCTCCATTATGCCACCAAAAGGCTGTGGAACCAGTGGTAACCCAGTGAATGTCTAAAACACTTAATTTTGTTATTTATAAAATGGGAACAATGCATTTTTGACAAGATTATTATTACAATTAAATGAGATGTATGTATAAAGGTCATTTATACAGCACATGTGAACATGCTATGTAATGTAAGGAGTGAAATTAAATCAAGCATGTCCCTATCTACTTCTCCTACTTAAAATCTATAGAAAGAACAGAGAAGATGCCTCTCAAATCCACAACTCCTCCAGGAAACAAGAAAAAAGTTCAATAATGGCCCAGAAATTTGGAGGAGGCCTCTGGAAGGTTAAAAGCTGGTAGGATCAGATTAATAAAATAAGCCACACTCCAGAGCTTACATACGAAAAAAAAAGTAAATGAAAAAGGGTAGGAGGAGTTCAGGGAATTCTACATATTTAGAATTAAGAATTTAAGGAGCAGAAGGATTCTCTATAAGAACCATTAGGGGTACTGGCTACCAAACAGCATTCATAGTGCATAGGCAGATAAAGCTTCTCCCCTGACTTGTGCTAAGCAAACACTGTAGGACAGTGTGGGTACTTGGAGCAGAGAAATCACAGACAGTTGGTCATACTCATATGGAATAGGGATTCTCCACTCCTGAAAATGGACATTTTGTTCTGACAATGATCCTTTCTTCCACCACAATCACAGAAGCAAGCTATGTGAACCAGAAACAGCATTCTTTATCAGGGGAACAGAGACCACAAGTACAAAGAAAAACAAAACAAAAAGCAAGAAGATGCAAGCCTGAATAAGAGGCATACAACTCAACATATAGAAGAGCATTTTTTCAACCTTAAAAACACCTGAAAACATTTTTTTTTAACTTTGATGTCCAGACTAAGCCATAAATTACTTAAATATCTGGGATGGATCCAAAGCATCAGTATTTTTAAATAGTTATCAGTAGATTCCATTGTATAGCTGAGACTGATTATTATTAGAAGAACAAATATCCTAGAAAATACACAGACATCCCACATTTTATTGCACTTCACATTATTGTGCTTCTCACATACTGCATTGTCCACAAATTCAATGTTTGTGGCAACCCTGTTTCAAGCTAGTCTATTGGCACCATTTTTTAAAATAGCATGTGCTTTCTTCTGTGGCACATTTTGGTAATTATCAAGATATTTCAAATTTTTTCCTTATTATTGTACCCATTATGGGGATCTATGATCAATGATACTTCATGTTACTATTATAATTGTTTTGGAGTGCCATGAACAGCTCCCACGTAAGACGGCAAACTTAATTGGTAAATATTTATGTGTGTTCCGACTGCTCCACCAACCAGCCGTTCCCCTGTCTCTCTCCCTCTCCTCAGGCCTCCTTATTTCCTGAGACCCAGTAATATTGAAATTAGGCCAATTGATAACCTTACAATATCCTCTAAGTGTTCAAGTGAAACAAAGAGTCACGTGTCTCTCACTTTAAATCAAAAACTAGAAACGATTAAGCTTAGTAAGGAAGGCATATCAAAAGCTGAGATAGGCCAAAAGCTAGGCCTTTTGTGCCAGTTAGCCAAGTTGTGAATGCAAAGGAAAAATTCTCGAAGGAAATTAAAAGTGCTAATGTGGTGAATATCTGAATATATGAATGATAATAGAGCAAAACAGCCTTATTGCTGATATGGAGAACGTTTTAGTGGTCTGGAGAGAAGATCAAACCAATCAACACATTCCCTTAAACCAAAGCCTAATCCAGAACTCTCTTCAATCCTATGAAGGCTGAGAGAGGTGAGGCAGCTGCGAAGAAAAGGTTGAAATTAGCAGAGGTTTGTTCACGAGATTGAAGGAAACAAGTCGACTCCATAACACAAAAGTGCAAGGTGAAGCAGCAAGTGCTGATGGAGAAGTTGCAAGTGATCCAGCCCCATTCTATTAGAAGAAGATGTCATCTTCCACTTTCCTAGCTAGGGAGAAGTCAATGCCTGGCTCTAAAGCTTCAAAGGACAGGCTGATGACTATCTTATTAGGATCAGATCAGTGAAAATAAACCACAGCCCAGAGCTTAAATATGTGGAAAAAGGTAAAAGTAAAGAGATTGGAGGAATTCTGGGACTTCTACATATTTGGAATTAAGAAACATAAGGAGCAAAAGAAGTCTGTAAGGACCATTTAGGTCTGATCCTAATGCAGCTGTGGCTTTAAATTGAAAGCAACACTCATTTACCATTCTGAAAATTCTAGGGCCCTTAAGAATGATGATAAATCTATTCTGTGTGCTAGAAATAAAACAATGAAGCCTGCAAGTCAGCACAATCTCTTTGCTCCATGGTATACACCCAAGAGCTGTGATGGACCTATATAAGGAGATTTATGTTGTTTTCCTGCCTGCTAACACAACATCCTTTCTTCGGCCCATGGATTAATGTGTAATTTTTATTTGCACATTTTATTATTTAAGAAATGCATTTGTTACAGCTATAGCTGCCATAGATAGTGATTCCTCTGGTGGAACTGGGTGAAGTAAATGGAAAATATTCTGAAAGGAAATTCACCATTCTAGATGAACATTTGTAATTTATGGAAAGAAACAAAATATCAACATTAACACGAGTTTGGAAGAAGGCAATTCCATCCCTCATGGATGATTTCGAGGGGTTCAAAACTTCAGTGGAGAAAGTAGCTGCAGCTGTGATAGAAACAGCAAGAGAACTAGAATTAGAAGTGGAGCCCGAAAATGTGACTAAATTGCTATAATCTCATCATAAAACTGTAAGAGACATGGTTCACACCTGTAATCCCAGCACTTTGGGAGGCTGAGGCAGGCGGATCATGAGGTCAAGAGATCGAGACCATCTTGGCTAACACGGTGAAACCCCGTCTCTACTAAAAAATACAAAAAAATTAGCTGGGAGTGGTGGCAGGCGCCTGTAGTCCCAGCTACTCGAGGGGCTGAGGCAGGAGAATGGCGTGAACCTGGGAGGCAGAGCTTGCAGTGAGCTGAGATCGTGCCACTGCACTCCAGCCTGGGCGACAGAGGAGACTCCGTCTCAAGAAAAAAAAAAAAAGAAAAAAAAGGAAAAAGAAAACTGTAACAGATGAAGAGTTACTTTTTATCAATGAGTGAAGAAAGTGTTTTCTTGAGATGGAATCTATTCCTGGAGAAAATAGTGTGATTATTATTGAAATAACAACAAAGGACTTAGAGTCATAGAGAAACTTAGCAGGTAAATCAGTGGCAGGGTTTGAGAAGATTGACTCCAAATTTGAAGGAAGTTCTAATTTGGGTAAAATGCTATCAAACAGCATCACATGCTATGGAAAATTTTTTTGTGAGTGGAAAAATCAATCACAGTAGCGAACTTCATTGTCTTATTTTAAAAAATTGCTACAACCACCCCAACCTTCAGTCGAAGAGTAAAATAGAGCTGATAGATTAAGCTCAATAAATCTACAGGAATGCAATGTGGAAGGGCAACAAAGAATATGTGGGGCAGAGCTAGAAGACATCAAGGATGATCCAGAAGTTTTCACAGCTATCTAGTAATAGTTACAGAAGTAGAGCATGGAAGAAACTGAGGCACGGATAGAGTTACAGAAACAATAGAAAAAGCTTTCCACAGGTGAAGAAAGCCCAAGTCTTCAGATTGAATCAATCAAGTGCTGAGCAGGATGAATTAACCAAGATCTACATCTTCGGGTATCGAGGATATAAAGTAAATGCTACAAGTCTTGAGAAAGAAAAAAAATGTTATCTATCAAGTATTGAAAAATAAGACTGTCAACCAAACTTTTTACTGACAGCATTGAATGTAAAAAAAAAAAAAAAAAAGAACAATTAACTCCCTCATTTGGAGGAAATATAATTTTGAATCTATAGCCTTAGATCCACTTTTTGTATGCTCAGAATTTCATCATCTACCTAATATGAAGACCTATAGGAAAAACGGTGAATCTAACAGTAAATCTGGTTTGAAAAGCAAGAAATTCAGTAAATCTTAAGTCTAAATAATTGGTGATCATATGTAAAAATAGTACCATTTGAATAAAAAATTATAAGTGATTTCAACATGGAAGTTCTCAGCAGGAAGTAAAGTCACAATACATATTTTTTCCATATTTGTGGAAGAAAATAGATACCAATTAAATGAAGACATAATAGAGAAATATAACTACATCATCGGAAGTTCTTCTCTAACTCTTCAAGTATCCCATCCCCAGTCCCTAAAGCAGAAATTTTTATCTTCTTGGAGAAGTTCTGGGAAATTGTTCTAGAAATGTTCTAGGAAGCATTAGAAAATGTTCTGTCATTCAACCCACTCCGACTTCTCCCCACAGAACTGTGTTATAGATTAAGAGCTATAGATCCAGTATCTGGGACCCATGAATATGTTGAAACTGAGGGGGAAAAATTGCTTTCTCCAAAAGAAGAAAGCTGCAAAGTTGAAATTTTAACAAATATGTAATCATATGCTTAAAAGCATTCCATATATTAACTTTATTAATTACTAAATGTGACATTGAAAAATTAATTACTTTTGGAAACAGTTTATAGATTTCATCAGAATATCTGACTCTGCATAACAATTGCCAAGAAATCATAGCTAAGCATACATTTTAGAATTTATTTAGGGCTAAATATTTTCAGAACCAAAATCACAAAGGCATTTTGAAAATTATTTTTAAAAATTATGCCTACATTATAGATACATATAAGGGAGTATGTTTAAATCCATTTAATTTGCATATAGGGCCTCCTAAATAAGGATTGCCAGAGTCTGCAAGGGTTATTTATTTATTTATTTATTTATTTATTTATTTATTTTTGAGACAGAGTCTCACTCAGTTGCCCAGGCTGGAGTGCAATGGCGCAATCCAGCTCACTGCAACCTCCACCCACTGGTTCAAGTGATTGTCCTGCCTCAGCCTCCCGACTAGGATTACAGGCACCCACCACCATGCCTGGCTAATTTCTGTATTTTTAGTAGAAATGGGGTTTCACCGTGTTGGCCAGGCTGATTTTGAACTCCTGACCTCAAGTGATATGCCTGCCTCGACCTCCCAAAGTGCTGGGATTACAGTTTGAGCCACCGTGCCTGGCTGCAGAGGTCTTGAAATAACCTCAGGGTGTTTTATCTGATTCATGAGGCTGAGTAGAAGCTATTAATGGTTCTGTTCATGGCTGGAAGTTGCTCCTGCTGTCTTTGCTTCCTGCTGCTATTAAACATTCCCATTTAACCATGAGGTTAGCTCACCTGGGCAACTCCCTTTCTCTTTGCTTCTCTTCTTACAGGTGGGTATATTCAATTTGTAGGAGAGAAGTGAGAAGCCTCGTTTCAGCCTCAGCATCAGTTTCTTCTCCAATCCACTTTTAATTTCTAACAAGATTCTATGTCTGTTTCTTGGTGAGCCTAAAATCTAAAGAAGAAAAGGGATAAGGAGTTGCTCACTCAGTGTTCTCAATAAACATTTTTACTAAATGCTAAGTGTATCTATAGATATAATAGAAATGTGATATATAATTTTCAAACCATTAGAAGAGAGAAAAAGTAAAGAAAAATCAAATGTTCTGACAAAAAGTGGAAAAAAATACAATCAGAAAGCACAGAAAACAGGAGATATAAAAGAAGATGTCAGGAAAAATGCCAAACAGGTCATTAATTATATGTGCAAATTTTTAGGTATAATTTATAAATTTAACTCAATATATATCATATATATGATATATATCAGATTAAGTGAATGCAAGTATTATTAGATCTACAGTGACACATTCAACTGTATTTCAGTGAGAGAATTTACACCTGAAATCATACGAAAACAAATTCAAACCAGCTAAATTATTGTATTCAATGTTTTTAATAGAATTGCAAATCAGAAATTCAGAAGGACCAATCAACAAATATCTGCAATTAGAATTTACTTTAGAAGTATTACAGACTAAATTTTTATTTGGAAGACATAACAATTATATTGCATTTAAAGAGAGCTTTGGCAAAGAAAAGAAAAACTTAAAACTAGAGGACTTATTTTTCTAAAATCTTCACATTTATGTTGTTGAATCTCTACCACAAAACAAACTTGGGGAACTACCATAGGTTTTCATTTCAAAGAAATTATGTTTATGCTAAACTGTCCTCATAACTGAACAAATTCCCCAACAACGTGATATATAAAGGTTATTTTGACATAGTTTAGTATCAGGCCTTTGGTATTAGGAAGCACATGGACTTCAGAAACATTTTGGGACGGTATCCTTGTTCTGCCACTTGCGATATGTGATCTTGGGTAAATTACTTAGACTTTCTGAGCCTCAGTTTCCTCATCTATAAATTAGATTAGAAACAAACCACCTAAATAGATTTTTTGTAGGAATTAGATGAGATAATGAATACGAAGCAAGTGGACAGTACTTGGCTCACAGTAAGTAGACAGCAAATAGTACTGTATTTTAATTTTTAAGGACTGCTTATCATAACAAAGCATCACAATCAGGATGGCTTAAACAATAGGAAGTTATTATCTCTCATGGTTGTGGAGGCTGGAAGTCCAAGATTGAGGTGTCAGCAGGGTTGGTTTCTTCTAAGGGATGTGAGAAAAAATGTTCCATGCCTCTCTGCTTGGCTTCAGAGGGCCACCTATTCACTGTCTTCACATCATCTTCCCTCTGAGCATATTTCTGTGTCCAAATTCTCCCTTTGTATAAGGGCACCAGTCATATTGGAGTAGGGCCCATCCTAAGGACCTCACTTTACTCAGTTACCTCTATTAAGACCCTATCTTCAAATCAGGTCACATCCTTAAGTGCTGGGGTTAAGATGTCGACATATGAATTTGGGGAGGGGGACACAATTCAGCCCATAGTTTGTACCTTTCATTATTATTCTATCTAAATGTTACTATAAAATAGGGAAATTGTTATTTTAAGTCAGGTCAAAATAGGTAAACGGTATGAGAAAAGGATGCAGAGGATCTGAGACTTCTGCATAAGAAAAGCAATTTCCTCCCCTGACTCTTTCATCATCTCCCCTCTTTCCACAAAACACTCTGCTTGGGATACCACAAAACCAAGGAAGTTCACTGTATATGACAGTCCTTGTCCAGTGCAGAACTGAGGGCACTTCTTTGAGTCATCTTGTTAAAGGCTGGCCCTAATTCTATTTGTATATG
Organism: Hylobates moloch; assembly: GCF_009828535.3. Classification (NCBI taxonomy): domain Eukaryota; kingdom Metazoa; phylum Chordata; class Mammalia; order Primates; family Hylobatidae; genus Hylobates; species Hylobates moloch. Next base: position 27,348,368 of record NW_026652283.1, on the reverse strand, counting down.
GCTCAACCTCAAATACCAGCTATAGATGGGTGCTTTAATTTAGGCTAATGAGTGGATTTGTGGTCATCCTCCCTTGGAGAAACCTGAAACTGCAGTTCTGGCAAACAGACAGCTATGAGTGTATCTTTAATTAAAGGTTTTCCTTAGGAAAACTGAATGAGTCTTTCATAGGAGAGAGTTGATCTTAAGAATCTAGGCAATCCTAATATACAAATAAAACAAAAGATATATGTTATATCATCTGTTTATGAATATCTCTCTCTATTGTGGCAATCTTTTAGCCATGAAATCATAGAGAATTAAAATGTTTTTCCTTGTACAAAGTACCCATCTCTGTGAAAAGAAAATGGTAAAATCCTGGTGCTATTGATGATAAACTTTCTCCTTCAAACGAGCTGAGAAATTCAGGGCAAAAGCTGCAAATTCATGCAATGAATTCAGAAAGACTTAAATTTCAGATCTGCCCTGGTGGTCAACATATGAGCTGTCTGTATTCAGGGTAAAGCCTTTTTTTTCCCTTCTTTTTTTTGGCAAGAATACTGAGTGTTGGATTATTTGCCTTGCATATTTTTAATACTTGAACCAGCTTATATAGAATATCTTTAAACAGATATGCATTTATCTTCTAAGAACAAAGTACTCACTTGACTGGATAAAAGTGTAGGGAGCAGCTTAGCTCTCAACCCTCCAAGTTGTTAGTAAAGATTATAAAAATTTTCTTTATTCTGTTTTTACTGCCTTGGTTGAATAAGGAAATGTACGTTAACCTCTCTCAAAATGGGATATCCCAGTGCAAGATTCCTGGAATTTGTTTTGCTGTCCAGACTCCAAACTACAAAATCAGTTTCCCAGTAGATGTACCTCTTACATATTGCACAGAGACAGGGGATGGCTGGAAAGAACACAAACTTTGGATTCACATAACCTCAGGTTTTCATCTAATACCATAATTTATCAGTTATCCCTTTGGGAAAATTGTTTAACCAGTCTGATCATGTTTCTTCATTTCTAAAATGAGCTGACCACCATTGGTGTTTACGGGTATAACAACAGCTGTGAAACTCCAATAGCAAAGGTGTCAGTGAGGAAGGAGAGAAAATGCTAATCCTAAGGATAGACAGCTAAAGGGTTGGTAAACTGAGTGCCTTGCTGCTCAGAGGGACATTTTGTCCACAGGCCAAATGGTCAGTACTTGCAGTAAGAGGGAAGGATACTACTATTTACCAAGCATCACTACGTACCTGAGATCATGGTAGGCATAGTCACATGATGAATCTCATTTGTTTCTCATATGAACCCTAAGATGGCGATATCATTATCCTGATCACATAAAGGCTAAGTAAAGCACATTATTCAAAGCCACAGACACATAAGATGTGGAGCCAGGAATTAAAATTGCATCTGTCTGACTCCAAAGCCTATGGTTTTCCATAACACCAACCTGCATTAAATAATAACCTTAATAATAATAATAATAATAGATCTGTTCCTGCAGAGTCCAAAGAGAGGCTGGACCTCTTTTCCCAAAACCATCTTCCCAAGCTCAGGCTCTTCCCAGCTCCCAAGTATCTGCTTCCTAACTGTTGTCAGATACTCCTGACTTTGTGCTTCTCCATCTTCCCAACTTGACCTTTGCCCTCCCCAATCTCTTGTCTGGAATTTTGAGTCACCATTTTGCCTTCACCATCCCATTGTTCCTTTTTGACTTCTCATGTTGCCAAGTTTTGGTTCTGTCAAGTTATCCCTGGAAAAGTAAGACAACAAGGGAAAGGTTTGGGGTTCAGAGAAAGGGTTTTTCCCCCTGCTCACTCCTACTCTTTTAGATCTCAGCTCTTTCAGAAGATCTTACGTGAGCACCACGCCAGCATACGGACTGCCTTACAAGTTCTCCAAATCTGTCCTGCCTATCCCCAACACAGCCCTTAGCAAACTCCATTAGATTCTGCTCATTCACTTGACACTATCCCCCATCAGAGTATGAGTTATTGAGGGAAAGTATTTAACATACTCACTGTTAGTTCCCCAGAACTTTAGTTTGCACTCTACACACATACTAAGTACTCAATAAATACTTGTTGAATCAATGAAAAGTTATTGCACAGCATTGAATGAAGCTCAAGAAACATCAGTATACCTTTAATAGTTTATTTCCACAGATTCCTCATGTAAAAAGTGAAGTTATCTTAAAAGAGCTTTTGGCGATTCATTTTAAATAATATTAAGACAGTGATCAAAATGTGGAGTATTTTGTAAATGGCAACCTTTAAGAATTTAAAAGCTAAGTTTAAATCTTTCTTCCAAAATGTATGAAATACTGGCTTTTCCTTGCGATGAAACAAACACTGGTTAGATGATAATGTCCTTAGTTTAATTTGAAGAAATGTCCAATTTGTTATCATCTTATTTCCTTCCCTCTTTCTATAATCTTAAAGCATTTTTATTTTACCACTGCCTGTCTTAGATATTCTCCAAGTAATAGATACAACATTATCCAAAGTTTATTCAAACTTATCTGAACCTTCTGGGGCTAGATATTAGGTGGGAACTGTTTTCTTCATAAGATTTCTAGTGCGTTTTGGCTTTGAAAGCCTGGAAATGCAACAAGAATAGCTTTTCTTGTGGTATTTTGGTTTCTACTCCCAACCAAAACCAGGAAGTGCAGAGATGCACAAAAATTAAAATAAAGGGGAAAAAGTTAACTCAACTTTTTGAACCTCAAACATGATTCAGGTTCAATTTCAGTTTAAGGCAAAGGTTCAACTAAGATCTTGTTTTATCCAAACCACTTGGAACTTCCATTGAAATGACTGGTGGGCTCACATATGGAATTCTTTTCTAAGGCAAGAAGAAAGGCAATTGCTGGTATATAGAATCATTATATCAATAGGATGTTGTATGGTATTATCATTGTGATAAGAGAGTTGTTCATAGGATAGTGACTGCAGTGAAAGCAGAGAGTCTTACCAGTGCAACTTTTATGTCTCAGAACTCATCTTTAAAAAAAAAAATTTATATATATATATATATTTGTGTTTGTGTGTGTGTGTATGATCCTTGAATAATGTGAGGGTTAAGGGTGCTGATCCTCCAAGCAGCCAAAAATTCACCTGTAATTTTTTGCTCCCTAAATACTTAACTACTAATACCCTACTGTTGACTAGCGTGTGGGTCCACCTATACATAAATTTTCTTCTGCCTCTGCCACCTCTGAGGTAGCAAGACCAACTCCTCCCTTTCCTCTTTGTCCTCCGCCTACTCAATGTGACAATGACATTCATGATGATTCACTTCCACTCAATAAAATAGTAAATATGCTTTGTCTCCATATGATTTTCTTTCTTTCTTTTTTTTTTTTTTTTTTTTTGAGACAGAGTCTCACTCTGTTATTCAGGCTGGAATGCAATGGCACGATCTCGGCTCACTGCAACCTCTGCCTCCCAGGTTCAAGTGATTCTCCTGCCTTAGCCTCCTGAGTAGCTGGGATTGCAGGCATGTGCCACCATGCCCAGCTAATTTTTGCATTTTTAGTAGAGACGGGGTTTTGCCATGTCGGCCAGGCTGGTCTCGAACTCCTGACTTCAGGTGATCTGCCTGCCTCGGCATCGCAAAGTGCTGGGATTACAGGCATGAGCCACCACGCCCAGCCTTCTGTATGATTTTCTGAATAACATTTTCTCTAGCTTACTTTATTAAAAGAATAGAATATATAATACATACAACATACAAAATATGTATTAATTGACTGTTCATGTTAGGCTTCTGGTCAACAGTAAAGTCAATGTTATATATTTTATAAGCTATGACTTCAATGAGATGAGTTTTGTCCAGCTAAAATGCAATAAGTTTCCCACTTCTTTGGGAACGTGAAATAAAGAAAAGTTGCTGTGTTACAACTCCTTTTTAGAACCAAACGTTTGCTTTTGCATCAATTTGATTGGTTAATGAGTCTTAGGAAGACTGTGAGAATTCTGCCTAAACAGTGAAGAAGGGTGACTGAGATTTAAAAAGCAACTGTTCAAACCATTAGGATGGTGGAATGTTCAAATCCTTGAAATTGTAGTTAATGTTTTGAGACTCTAAAGTTTCAGTGAGCACCACATTTTATCCATACACAGCCAAGAACAGAAGAGCAGTAGGGATTTATCAATGGTAAAAAAAAAAAAAAAAAAAACAAGTTTGCTATAAACTGCAAGTGGATAAAAACAAGATTCAAACACTCTGGAATAATTGGTATCCTAAGACGAGTCTTCAGGTTAGATTTATTAGCTGCTCTATTACTGGAGAACAACTCGACTACAGGAACCTATTTCCCTGATAAATGCCAAAGGAAATAAGTAGGGCTATTTTTCTCTTAGAATGTGTCTACATGAAACAGGAGTTGGCCAAACAAGCCAACTTAGTCAATTCACTTGAGGAATGTCCATCAAAACATTTGCTTGACACTGATTTTAGTGATTTCACTTTTCTTTTCTTTTTTTTAAGCATATTTTAAATTCTAGGATACACATGAGGAATGTCCAGGTTTGTTACATAGGTATACATGTGCCATGGTGGTTTGTTGTACCCATCAACCTGTCATCCACATTAGGTATTTCTCCTAATGCTATCCCTCCCCTAGCCACACACCGCCCAACAGGCCCCAGTGTGTAATGTTCTCCTCCCTGTGTCCATGTGTTTTCATTGATCAACTCCCACTTATGAGTGATAAAACATGGTATTTGGTTTTCTGTTCCTGGGTTAGTTTGCTGAGAATGATGGTTTCCAGTGTCATCCATGTCCCTGCAAAGGACATGAACTCATCCTTTTTTATGGCCGCATAGTATTCCATGGTATATATGTGCCACATTTTCTTTATCCAGTCTATCATTGATGGGCATTTGGGTTGGTTCCAAGTCTTTGCTATTGTGAATAGTGCTGCAATAAATATACGCATGCATGTGTCTTTATAGTAGAATGATTTATAACTCTTTGAGTATATACCCAGTAATGGGATTGCTGGATCAAATGGTATTTCTGGTTCTAGATCCTTGAAGAATTGCCACACTGTTTTCCACAATGGTTGAACTAATTTACACTCCCACCAACAGTGTAAAAGCATTCCTATTTCTCCATGTCCTCTCCAGCATCTGTTGTTTCCTGACTTAGTTGAATTGGTGTCACTTAGACTCTACCACAATCAAATGCCTACACAGAATGATGTTTTACTAAGAAAAAAATGATCTAAAATTTGAATCTTAGTTGAGTTTTAATGCCCTTGCAAAAGGATACTAATAAAATTGCCTCAGTTATCCATCAAATATTAGCCTCAGTACAAATGCCTCCTGAGCTTACTTTGTTATTACATTCCTGATATTTCGACCAAAATATTTAAGTGATGTGTGCTTAAAGTACGTTTAGGTATTGATACCTTATGTTTTATGACTTTGAATAAGGGATTCCTATATGTATTATTTTGGATAATATATTAATAAATTGCTTGAGATGCTATGTTTTTCAGGACAAGTTACAAAGATATTAGATTGGATAGCTGTAGAGGTTGTTTTGTCAAATATCACCAACGTTTTCAGGATAGTTGCTAATAAAATGTTTAGTGATGTTCTGAGACCTTTCTTATAACTTAATATGTAAGACTCAACAATCTTTGAAGTCCTATAAAATGTAAGGTGAATTATTAACATCTATCTCTTCTATTTGAAGATATGATGATAATATACCAAATTAAGTGTGAGAAAACCCACAGCAGTGCCAGGATGAAAAATAAAAAGTGGTATAATTTTCTAGGGAGAAAATGTATGTTGGTATTCAGTTGTCTCTAGTTATCTGTCACACAAAGATAAAGGTTTCTGATATATTTTGGGGTTTTCCTCAAACACAGAGGGAGTACCAGGTAAGCAGAGGATGTTCCTAAGAACATCTGAGCAGTGGAGAATTTGGATGCATACTCTTCATTTCTTGAAGATTCCAGGTTCAATCTGTGTAGCCATGACTCTGAAATTGCTTTAAAAACTCTTTGACTCTGGTTGGAAATGGAAAGTAGACCTTTTGTAGAACTGCCTTAAGTGCCAGGTTAACAAGATGCCAGACTTTTCAAGGAAAGTGGATTTCCCTTGTGTGTTCTGGCTTACAAAATCTGTCTCTTTCATTTCAGGAATAAAATTGTCACACCTTCTAAACAGCAGAATAAGCCAAGCTCAACAATCAAAGCCTTGTTTTTCTGTGAATGATCGTGAGCAGTCCCTTGAGAAAGAGTTGGGTGGAGAATATAAGCATATAAATAAAGAACAAAAAGATTGGCTCATCTTACTACGGTAAATATTTCATCTGTCTACCTCTATTGTAAAGTATATATATATTTTTTTATTTAAGTTACAAAATACTGGTGGAGTAACAGGATCTTAGATATCTCTTTATTTAGAATGAATAAAGTGAGAAAAAACAAGCAAGGGAATTTCCCACCCATGTTTATATCAAAACTAACCAGAGATAATCCCTTAGAAGTGGAGGATATTCGGGTCTCTTAAACAATCAACTTCTTTGGAGGACCTAGCTACAACACTGCCCAGTTACACTGATGAGTCAGTTCATGATACCAACTCATCAGTAGAAATGACTAAGTATTCTTGGTTAGAATAGGCCTAATACCTATCCTCAAAAACCATCAAAAATTATCAACACCTAATACTTCATATTGTGACTGCTCCAAATCATTTTGTCATTCAAATACGTATGTATGTTAAGTGCATGTGGGCATGTATATATATATAAATACACTATACACACTATATGTATATGTATATGTAATTATGTGGTGTGTATGCAAAGAGGTTGTAAGAATTGATCCATAGTGTTTCTAAAGAATCACTTACCTCTACCAGAAAGATATAAAGATGTAGTAAGTTAATATAAAGACAGAAACCTGAGGATTACATGAAACCAAATAAATCATAGCAACTTAAAATAAAGAGACTTTTAATATTTAGTTTATCTTCTGCCATGTGAAATCAATATGTCTTATTAAAAAAAATTGGAATGGAGAGAATCAAAGGATGACCTTTTTTCTTGTTATTGGTGTTAATAACTGTGTCCCATTGCCCCACAGCTATTTAGTAGTATTAGAAGAACACAGAGGAGGAAATGTTTTCTAAGGGGACTGTGTTGAAAGGTTGTCATGAAGTTTAACATAGTTTTGGAAGCTCAGTTTCACTTATTTTGTCTGATGCATGTATATGCATAAGATCAGGTTTCTGAGAAAGAAAGAAATACACTGCTCTTTTCATTGCTCAGACAAAGTATGAATTACAGCTAAAATTTGGGGTGGAGACAAGGGGAGGGAATGAGTGCAACTGGTGGAGTCAGGAGAGATAACTTAAGCCATTCTGGGATAGCAAATGATTGATTTGCAGAGGCAGCCCTTCTCTCCGTTGGGAAGAACCATTTCCAGACAGCTCAGTCAATCCAGATTCCATCAATTCAAATTCTTCCTGTGATGGCCTCGACATGTAGTGCAGGCCTCTAATTCAAGACATCCACACTGTATTACCTATGGTGAGCTCTGTCATCAACACAACTGTAAGTATCTCAAAACTCGCATCAACTAGATATTTGAGCTCACCTCGTTGTTTTTCACTGTGTGTAAATTCATCAAAACAGGAAACATCTTTCAAGATAGTTATGAGGCTTTTAAGGTAATGTGGATTTAAGTCAAAGCACAGCTCAACAGGGCTGTTTCTCAAGTGGTAAGTTGCTTGAATACAAAGACTATGTCATCATAGTATTTCTCTTTGATGGACCACTCTCTCTACAGAATCCACGCTTAGAACATATTTGGTGAATAGAATTTAATCTTATTTTAACATTTAATTTTTATCAAACCACTACTCTTAAGGTATAGTCTAGATTCTCTGAGATTCCCAAGACCTTTTCAAGGGCCTACAGAGTTAAAAACTATTTTCAAGCTAATGCTAAGATGTCATTTGCCTTTTCATTGAGTTGACATTTGCACTGATATTGCAAAGGCAATGATGGGTAAAATTGCTTGTGCCTTAGCACAAATTAAAGCAGTGCCACCCATCTGTACTGGAAGTTATGTTGCTCATCCTCACACATTTGCAACCGAAAATGTTGCATGTCTTTCACTGAAGAATGGCATTGATACAGCAGTAAACATTTTTAATTTTATGCAATCTTGAATCTGAACTCCTTAGACTTTCTGATACTTGATGAAATGGGATGTATTTCTGAAGGCTACATATTGAAGTAGGAAGGTTGTACCAAATACAAGTTCCATGATTTTTTTTGTTTGTTTTGTGAACTGAACTTGCAACATTTTTTCCAGAACACAATAAAAAATTACTTGAAAGACCACATCGTAGACAAACTATTCAGACTTCGGCATTTGGTAGACAATCTTTCAAAAACAAAACAAAACAAAACAACAACAACAAAAGAAACTCAAGTTATGAATCATGAATGTTTAAAAATAGAAGCTTAATCAATAGGTTTTGATATAATAGAGCATGAAAAATTCATTGACATGGTTTCAGATTCCACATTGCAACTAACCTTTAAGAAACTAACACTTAATGAGTTTGGGGATCGTATCAAATCATATCCATAATTACCTGAAAAGCTTAAAAAATACTCCTCTTCTTTCAATTTCATATAATTCAACTAAAACAACATATCACAACAGATTGAATGCAGAAGCAAATATGAGAATCCATCTGTCTTCTGTCAAGCCAGAACTTTAAAAGTTGTGCCATGCTATGAAACAATGCTAATCTTCTCACTAAGGCTTTCATTTTGAAACATAACCTTTTTTTTTAAATTCTAAAATATGTGATTTATGTTAATCTGTAATGGATTTCTTATTTCTATTTTAAAGCATTAATAAATGAACATTTTAAACTTTCTCAGTTTTAGTTTCCAATATGTTACATATTATATAACCCACTTAAACAAAAGCTCTTTGAGGTCCTCAAACATTTTCTAAGCACATCCTGAAACCAAAAGGCTTGAGAATTTCTGCTGTAGAGAAACGAGGAGACAGGTTTGACTTCCCAGGGAATCAACAAATTAGGAATTATTAGCCTATAACTTATTGGTAAAAAATAATAAATACCTTGAAAAGTGGTAAAGTTACCATAAGAATGTAATTACAATGTCTCAGATGCTGATATAACTTTGAACTCAAAAAGTGGTAAAACAAATGATTTGAAACACCTAAGATACACGATAAAAGAAACCTACCTTTAACTAAAAGTAATGACGCATTCCAGAAAAGAGTTCATCAGCCTCCTCCTTAATTCTCTACTCTTAAAAAGTGGATTTAGGGATTATCTCCTCATTTTTTGTCATGTTGCAAATTTTGCAAGTAAATTTAGTTTTCAACCCTTATTTGTAAATTAGAAAAGTTTAAGCCATTGATTTTCAAAATATCAGTCTCCCTATAGTAAATATGGGTGTTTCTTTGGATTTTCTCATTTCTTTCTTTCCTTTATTTATGCCAAAACTATTTATTGTTCTCAACTGAACAGTACGCAAAAAGTTAGTACAGTCAGTAACCACAGGGTCATAAGCCCTGCTTAATGGGTAGCAGAGAATACACGCAGAGATGAATAAGAGATGCCCTTTACACTCAAAATACTTCTGGGCAGTATTTGAATATAAATTCATTTTACTATTATATTCAAGTTTTCCAAAATGATTGCCCCACACTTGAAGCCTTCAATCTGAAGTGATGGAAAACCTCAGAGGAAGTGACTTCATTAAAAATATAGAGTTCCTTGTCATTGACAAACAGGCATCACCCTCTTCTCTTGTACCTATACTTGGTCACTTCCCCTGGTTCTTCACTCATCCAGGAGGATGTAAGTTATTTACTGTAATTGTGAAGAGGAAATATATGGATCTAGTTTTCATATCCAAAATTTGTACTTACTTTAAATCAGTATGTAGTATTAGTGATTTCAGTTAAAACAACTCACAGACATAGTTGTTGGCAACCCTCATGCATACCTGGGAATGCTGCCTAAAAACCCAAATGCTGCAAAAGTCATAGTGCATTTCAGTCACACTCCGTTTCATATGGCACCAATAACAAATACTGTTGGAAAGCATTTTCAAAGATCCCAGGTTTTCTTAAGAATTCCAGGTCTAATTACCAAGTAGGCTGGACGGTCTAAAAACATTTATGGATATTCACTTATGACATAGTAATTACCAGCTAATTATGAAATAATTATACAGGGCCTTTTGTTTTTGTGTCTGGAAAATGAATATGCTAACTACTGTATATTTTAGTGAGGGATAGGATGTGTGCAGGGTAGAGAAATATCCCCTTTGCATTTCTTTTTCTTCTTTTTTTTCCCCCCAAAGACAACTCATGGCCAAAGATAATCATCTTTCTCTATTACAGCAGGATCCTGTGTATTATCTGCTTGACTCTCCTTTGTCTTCCACTTCTCCCTGACTATTTCATTCCATCAAAACCAGAGAGAAGGAGAGGAGGCCAGTTTCAGCACCTCTGCCTCCACCATCACTACTGAGGAATGCTCTTACTCACTATAACCCAGAAGCAGGAGTAGAATCTCAGAGCACCCATGGAAAAAGGTGAGAGGCAGCTCACTGTGAGCTATGTTCCACTCTGACTCCCAGTAACCCTCTATAAAATGAGTCAATCATCAATCATCAATAGATAGAGAGAAGCCATTGAATTCTTCCTGTATTCTTGACTGAAATACTATTAAGTCAGTATCTTACAGTTCCTCTTTCTGAAGATGGCTTGGTTAGTGATATTTTAGGAAAATTAAATTGAAATGGACACTTAGTTATGCCACAAGAGCACAGATAAGATGTTTCTTTTTTAGGGAACATGGCATAGTGGTAGAAGAAGCTTAGAATTAGAATGTAGACAAAGATGGGTTCAAATCCTAGCTACATGAGCTGAAGAAATGTATTTAGCCTTTCTAAATTTAAATTTCCTTATCTGTAAATTGAGAATAAAAATATCTCTCAGAGAGATTCTTTGAGGATTAAATGAACGAATGAGTAATAATTCCTTTTGATGAAGTTACTTTCCTTTTCTTTCTTTTCAAATGATAGTTCTCTGCTAGCTCTCTCAAAACATTCCCAAAGCACATGGTATTACTTGAAATCTTTTTGCCACATGTAATGGATTCCTCTGCCATGGTAAGAATCCAATAGGATGGTAATCATGATTTTAATATTATTTCTTGCCATAGGTTTTGCTGTATTTTAATAGAAGGAATCATTCCACTCCAGTTTAATTTAATTCAACAAATAGGTACTGAGTTTAAGCAAATAAAAAACAACAATGACAACAAAAATGCAGTGCTTGCTCTTTGTAAACATACAAGAGAGGAGAAATAATCAACATGTACACAAACCACAATAATGAGTGATGGAACATGGAGGTGACTCAAAGATGTAGACATGGTGCTAGAAGAATTCTGGCAAAACAGATGCCTGTGAACAAATGTGAGCCTGAAGGAACTAATCCTTCAAGATGGATCCCAAGTGGCTAACTGGGCCTGAATTTAAAATAGAGTCAAGAGACCATTTGCTAACTAGAGGTCACGCATGCACTCAGTTCTTTAAAAACCTGCAACCTTGAAAAGGGATTTCAGGGCTCATCTGCTTCAACCATCAGAACTCGGCTGCATCAACAAATCAGAACTAAGCAAGTTTCAATCCTTCATTTGCATAAGCAAACCTGATTGGAACATGGACAGGAACTTTTGCCATAAAACATGAACCCTTCCTTTGTTCTCTGGAAGGTACCCTCATTTTACACTGAAAGCTGCATCTCACTGTTTACAAACTGTTCACTGGAATAAAGTCTCTTTCCTCCAAATTCCTTTTCAGAGAACTTTTGTTTACATGCCCTGACATGTGTCTTCACATTACTCCTCAACCATGAGTGCCTTTGAAGTGTTTTTACCTGCCATAAACACACATATAGAGCTAGGACTCATGGTGACTCCATGACACTTCATTAGAAGTTTTTCAGGCTGGTCGATGTGGTAGAATTCCCCCCACTTTCACCCCATCGTTAGCACTCAGAAAATGTGTGGAAAACCTGAGTTCAAATTTTAATACAAATTAACACAATGCTGTAGACCTTTATCCTCTCCCAGAGTCAAAATAGCTTGTCTTTCATTGAATTTAGAGGGAAAAATATTGGTAAATCTATATTGCTCCATAAACAGTATGGCATAAAATCTGTTGCAATTCTGTGCAATTTTCTGTAATCATGTATACTTAAGTGAAATCTACATTATCATTATGAGCTGCACTATGGAAATGATTCTTTTAGCCTACAGCTATTAGAACCATCCTGGTGCCAGGACTAAGTTGTCAGCACCAGGGGAAGCAATTTCATCGAGTTTCTTCTTACACAGACACACGGCTCCTATTAGCACATATGCCTCCTATTTTGTTTTTCTTCCCCAACTCATGGAGTTTGCCTCTGAGTGGAAATGAAAACAATTTCAAGAATGAAAAGTTTCAGCTTGTTGCTAAAAATATCTCCAATCATCAGCAGGGGAGGCAATTCCTCAGCCACTTGCAACAAAGATGACCTCTTTGCCAGGCTTGGCCTACAGCAGGAGGTGTCTACTCATGAGCTCCTTTTACATGGGCTCAAAAATAAACAGCCAGTTCCTCTGGCTGGCCTCCCTCCTTGAATGGAGGCAGGGAACGTTCTGTACAAGGAAACCTTTTCCCACCAAGCTAGAGGCCAAACCTAACCAAGTCAATTGAAGCATCTGAGATACCTTAAAACATTAATAGCTTTTAATTACAGGTGCCCAAGTGGCTCAATTTTAATGTCTCTCAATCCTGAGGACTCAGCATATTGAGGACATCATATTACAAAGGTGTGGCAGTGCATCATATTACTTTTTAAAAATAAAATCAAAGACTTTCTTTTTATAAACCTCTACCTTGAATATACATCTCTCCCAAGGTCACAGGAATATATTTCCATATTATAAGTCACCAAGTAAGCAAAAATTTGGAAATGAATGCCAAGTACAGGAAAAGTTACACATAAAATTCCCTCCTATATTTAAGGCTGACAGTGAAATATACACGGCTGAACCAGCACTCTGAAAAATTGAAACCACATGGTGTCCTTACCCCCAGGTACCATTAGCATATGAGAAGAAAAGCCAAATTTGCTTTTACAAATTGAGAAACTGAGGCAAAACACCATAAGGAACTGATAGTAGAGTTAGAACTATGACCCAGAGATCACTCCCCTTAATCTCTCCAAGCTGGTGGGTAAATTTACTTCCAACAGTAGATGTATGGAGTTCACAGGATTACAAGACATGGATTCAGAAGTGCAAACCTTTTAATATTTTTCCACAAAGTAATATATGTACTTTGAATTCCCTGTGTGCCTGGTGTTAGGAAATGTAATCGTGATCAATTGCAGGTATATCCAGTGATGTAAGATTTGCCATTAGTAAATTCAAAATTTCCTCCATGGCTCTTTCTCCCCAGGGTGCATCCAAGCTCCATGAGTTACACCAGATTGTGTCAATGGAGCATGGATGGGGCAAAGACAGGCATCCATCATCTGCTGCTAAGCACATTATTGAATCTGGTTCTTCGCTATTGCTCTTCTTCTGTGTTTGCATCCATTGAGGTGTCTGAATGCCCATCTGCTGAGGGTATCCTTTTATTCAGACCATGAGACCTTTGGGTCTTCCAATTCTCAGTATCACATCTGATCATTTACTATGAAAAAATATTTGGCCGTATCCACATGTTTGACGGAGTCTCAGGGACTCTGGGAGGATACCTAAGGTCTATCTCACTTAGATACACCATGCAGCAATTTCAATTCCTCTCTCCTAGGCATGGTGGAGTAGACAAGTTGGGAGCTTGCCCACCTTCCACCCCTGGAGATTACTTTGGAAAGTGAAGGCATAGCAGGATGAAAGTCTGGTTCAGAGAGCAGCATAAGTCACTTACTCTCCTTCTTCCTGTCCAGCTGTTCTTTCCTCAACCCAAACTTAAAAGATCTTGTTTTAATCTGAGGAGTCAATAAAGAGGTGAAGAGAACTAGTTCTGTCCAAACACATATTCTCAGATATTTAAATTAATCCTTCCAATATTACTCTGCCACAGCAAAATAGATTAAAGGTTATTAAATAAAAATCAAATACTTTTACTGTTCTCCCTTTCTTTAAGGAGTAAACAGATTTTTATTTAATAACTTTTAATCTATCAAGAACTAATTTCATAAAGCTCTACAGAAAAGTAAGGAGACAAAACAGTGAAAGGGGAATAAGAAATTTAAGAACTTAGAGACTATTATTTGATTTGAGAAATGTTCTTCATGCTACTCTAGTTTTTTCTTTTCTTTCTTTTATCTTTTTTTCTCCTTCCTTCCTTTTTTTTTTTTTTTTTGAGATAGGGCCTTGCTCTGTCACTCAGGTTGGAGTATACTGGCACAATCATACCCACCGCAGCCTCCAACTCATGGACTCAAGTGATTCTCCCACCTCAGCCTGCCAAATAGCTGGGGCTAGTGTACACTACCACACCTTGCTCATTTAATTTTATTTTTTTGTATAGACAGGGTCTCACTGTGTTGTCCAGGCTGATCTCAATCTCCAGCACTCAAGCTATCCTCCCTCCTCAGCTTCCCAAGTAGCTAGGACTATAAGGCATGCACCACCACACCTGTTTTTTTTTTTTTTAATAATGTGGTTTTTGTTGTTGTTTTTTTTTTTTTTTTTTTTTTTTAGAAACAGGATCTCACTATATTACCCAAGCTGGCCTCAAACTCCTGGCCTCAAGTAATCCTCCCACCTCGGCCTCTCAGAATGCTAGGATTACAGCCACTTTTTAACAAGCAGTATTACCAATGGGCATTAAATTTGTAGAGTGACTTGTCTAGATGTTTTTCACAGTCTCACAACTCCTCCTTTATCTGAGCTTTCTTATAATTTCCCATCTCATGCTATCCCTGCTCTCCCCTCTATTCTGGTTATTATCCTTACTATGCTTTACCAATAGCTAATTTTTTCTTTCTCTGTTCCCATACTTCACAATCTTTTCACTTCATAAAAGATGATACTACTTATTTGGAACTAAGGGATAAATGGATGACTACTGTTCCCAGTTAGATACTCTGAGCATGAAGGAGCTGATATCTTAGGTACTTCAAATTATTTTGTGGAACACTCCTGGGCCTCAGCAAACTAATCAGGAAGATTTGATAAAGGCAAGTCCTCACTATGCATCAAATCTTGCTCCTCCTTCATGTCCTCCATGAATCACTGTCAACTATTCTAGCCTATTATTGATCTTCCCATTTTACAATGTCTTAAAAGGCACTTCAAAAATCCCCTATAAAACATTTAACCCTTTGTCCTACACTATCTTATACTGTTCTGTTTGTCTGAAGTATGTTATTGTTCTTTTAGCAACATTGGAAGATGCCTGAGTATATAAATCATATTTTCTAGAACTAAGACCATTTCCAAATCATTCAAATTCAAGGCTGGAAGCATTGTAGTTATTCAAAAATAATGTGGAAAAATCATAGTGCATAATGGAAAGAAAATGGGCAGTCATATAGACAAAAATGTAAGCCCTTCTTCTATCCATTAACCATACAAATTTGAGAAAGTCTAATTGTAAACGTTGTGAGAATCAAAGAAGATGATAGCACAAAGACACCTAGTGAGATTTCATAGCTACAAACTGAATAAATGAATGAATGAAAGAATTTCCATGAAAAGTTATAAAATATGCTAAAGAATGTGCCAGATCAGAAAAAAAAGAAATACAAAAGAGTTGAAACAGCCAGAATCTACAAAGACCAGAAGTAGGTGAGAACACAGCATATTGTGAAACTGGCAGGTGGTCAGTTTAACTCAAAGTTAGAGTAAAAGAGTGGCAGACAGGACTTCCACTTTTGGCCAAGGTAGACTAACAGAGACCAGATGTACCCTCCTGCCTGAATAAAATAACTAGACTAAATGTATGAAACAATATTTTCAAAACACTGTCTGGATATAAGCAATGAAGGACAATGATCCCTAAGAAATGGGAAGCATATGAAGCAAGTAGTATTTTGTCCAGGCTTAGGTCGTTAGTGAGTTTACATGCCTCAGAGCCAGGAGAGAGAACTCTAGCAGAGTCCAACAAACTCCCTAAGTTGAGGACACAGGGCTGAGGGTCTGAGAAAACCACAATGGCTAGAGTTAGCAGGATAGAGTACTGGAGAAGTAAGTGCTGCATTGAGCAAGAACTACAAATATTTGCAGAGGGTCTTGCTGGAATCATCAGCAGAGTTTATAGATCACCACATTCATGTAAGAAAATAACCTAAAGCCAGGGAAAGAATCATCCAAAAAGAATTAAAGAGAGTAGTACCCAGCACTCATGTAAGGCCAGGAACATTGCTTGCTCCCACTAGCCAGAGTGGAAAACCTCAAAATTCACATGGCATTGGAAAGAACACTCAGAAGGGTCTTGCCTCAGAAGTGGAGAATAATTTGGCATAACAATGAAGCACTCTGGTTCCACCTAACAAACTTTAAAAGCAAAACCCAAAGGATTAAACAGTTTCCAAGTAACATAACTGCATCCAAAAACAAAGCTCAAGAACAAAGGTAAAATTCAACAGTCTGGAATTCAATAAAACATTAGTCCTGCCCAGAAGAATTCAAAACTATTTATGTATACACTCCACCCTCAAGGAGGGTGCTCCCCACTCCTTACACATGGACTATGCATAGTGACTTCCTTCAAAATAGCACAGTATGAAAATGAGGGGAAAGATTACTTTACAGTGGAGAAATGTGACAAGCATTACCTCAGGGAGGTGATCAAGGTTAACATCAATAGTAATAAATCATGTCAGTAATAGGTACCCTTGATATGATGTGATGACACTAGCAGTTTTCCTCTCAAAAACACAAAATCCCAGTCTCATCATGAGAAAAACATCAGAAAAATGTCAGTTGAGGGACATTCTACAAAATACCTGACTTGTACTCCTCAAACCTACCAAGGTCATCAAAAACAGGAAAAGTCTTAGAAATTGTCATAGCCAAAAACAGCCTAAGGTCATGTGACTGCTGAATGTGATTTGGTATCCTAGATACCACTATTAGGATCAGAAAAAGACACTGTAAAAAAAACTAAGGAAATCTGAATACATTGTGGAATTTAGTAATATTATATCAGTATTAGTTCATTAATTATCACAAATATACAACACTTATGTAAGATGTTAACAGTAGGGTAAATTTAGTGTGGAGTATGTGGCGACTCTCTGTCCTATCTTCGCTGTTTTTCTGTAAATCTAAAATTGTCCTAAAATGCGAAGGCTTTGTGAAATCAAATAGAATTGTAAAATATTTCCAGGCATCTGAAGAAGCAGGGAAATATGACCCTCAACATGGAGAAAAAATTAAATCAATTAAAACTGATCCATAACTAATACAGATGTTATTATTAACAGGTAAGAACACTAAAATGGTTATAATTGAATTCCACATGTTCAAAAATTATGTAGAGGCATGGAAGATAACAAGACAGTCCTCAAATTTCCACAGTTGAAAACATCAATGTCTGAGATGAGAAATACATTGGATATAACTAATGACAAATTAGACATTGCCAAAAAAAAGGACTAGTTAAGTAGAAGTTATAGCAATAGAAACTATTTTCTACAAAAGAGAGACAGATAATTTTAGAAAATTAGCAAAGTAAAAGTGAGCTGTGAGATAACTTCAAATACCCTACCATGCATGTAACTGGAGTCTTCATGAAAGGAAAGCAGAAAAAAAACTGAAAAAGTAATAGCTAACATTTTTTCCAAATTTGATGGGAAATATAATCCCATAGATACAGGAAGCTCAATAAATATAAAGCACAAAAAATGTAAAGAAAGCTGCACCAAAGCACATTACACTCAAACTGTTGAAAATCAATGATAAAGAGAAAATTTCAAAAATAGCCAGAGTAAAAAGATACATTAAGTACTGAAGAAAAGGATGGCAGACATTCCATCAGCTACAATGCAGGCAAGAAGACAGTGAGCAACATCTTTAAAATAATCTCACAGAAACAAAACTAAAACCCTGCCAACCTAGAATTCTATACCCAGTGTGTAACTTTCAGAAATATAAACAAATACTTTTTTAGACAACAAAAGCTGAGAGAATTTATTACAAGGAGATCTGCACTATAAGAGATATACGAGAAAATTATTTAGACAAAAAGAAATATGATACCAGACTTGCACCTTCATAAAGACATGAATATTTTCAAATATGATTAAAACGAATGTAAATATTTTAAAATACATTTTTCTTATCTTTAGACTTTCCAAAAAATGATTGATTTAGAGTGGTTTTGGATAATGAGTAGAAAGGTCAGTGGAACAGGGAAGCGAGTCCAGACAAAGATCTAGATACTTATGAAATATTAATTTTAACAGAGATACAAATTCAATTAAATGAAAAAAACCTTTTCAGCAAACAGCACTAAACTGAACAACCATATGCAAAACTATGAATCTCAATCCATACCACATACCTTATCTAAAAATTAACTTAAAATGGGTTATAAGCCTATGTGACAAACTACAGGATTTATAGAAGAAAACACAGGAAAATATTTTTGTCTTTTGGCTAGGCAATGAGTTATTAGATGCAGCAACAATAAAAAAGCACAATCTTTAAAAGAAAAATAATGATGAATTGGACTTCATCAAAATTAAAAATTTTTGCTCTTTGAAACACACTGTCGAGATTGAGAAGATGAGCCAGAGACTAGAAGTAAATGTGTGCAAAATACATGTCTGATAAAGAATTTGTATTCAGAATATATAAAGAACTTTATGATAATAAAAAGAAAATGAATAACTAAAGCCAAAAAAAATTCGGACCCTTCCCCAAAGAAAAT
This sequence comes from Hylobates moloch, assembly GCF_009828535.3. Lineage (NCBI taxonomy): Eukaryota > Metazoa > Chordata > Mammalia > Primates > Hylobatidae > Hylobates > Hylobates moloch. Next base: position 27,329,408 of record NW_026652283.1, on the reverse strand, counting down.
ATAGGATGGCAAAAAACCACATGAGAAAATACTCAACACCTTAGTCATTAAGGAAATGCAAATTTGAACACTACTTAATATCACTACTCACCTATTATAATGGCTAAAAAGAAAAAAAAAAAACTGATGAAACCAAGTGCTGGTGAGAGAGTAAAGAGACTGAAATTCTTAGATATTGCCAGAGAGGATGTGAAATGGTACAATGACTTTGGGAAGCAGATTGGAAGCTTCCTATAAAATTTAGCATACATTTACTATATAACCTAGGAATCCCACTCCTTGTCATTTACCAAAATGAAACTAAACTTAAATCTATAAAAATATGTGCATGCAAATGTTAATGATAGCTTTAGTTATAATCATCCAAAACTGGAAACAACTCCAATCTTTTCTGACATTAATGTGAATAAACTGTGGTATAGTTTACTCACCAATAAAGAGGGAATAAATTACTGATATACATAACAACATGGAAAAATCTTAAACATATTATACTAAGTGAAAGAAGCCGGTCACAAAAGGCTAGAGTCTGTGAGTTCACTTACATGACATTATGAAAAAGGCAAAGCCTAGGGCACAGAAGTCAGATTGGCATTGTCAAAGAATGTGGGTAGGAGAAATTGACTACAAAAAGACATGGAAATCTGGAAGGGATGGCAGTGGTGAAGCTGTCTTATATCTTGATTGTGGTGGCTACATGACTGTCTGCATTTGTCAAAATTTGCAGAACTGAATGCTAAAAATGCTAATTTTACTGTCTATTGTGAAAATAGTAGCAGCATATTATATATTTGTAGTACATGTAAAAGCAAAATGTGTAAGAACTATAGCACAAAAATGGGAAGGAAGAATTGGAAGCACACTGTTAAAACATTCTTAAACTACATATGAAGCAGTATAATATTCAAATTGGATTGTGATGATGGTACTCATGGAACTCATGCAGATATTAGAATGATGGTTACCAGAGGCTGGGAACCATAGTGGGAGTGGGGAGAGTGGGGAGTGGTTAATGGGTACAAAATTATGTTAGATAGAATGAATAAGATCTAGTATTTGTTAGCACAACAGGGTGACTATGGTCAATAATAATTGTACATTTAAAAATAACTAAAATAGTATAATTTAATTGTGACACAAAGAAAGGATAAATGCTTGAGGTGATGAATACCCTCACTGACTCTGATGTGATTATTATGCATTGTATGCCTATATACACCTGCTATGTACCCACAAAAATTTAAAATATTTTAAAAAGAACATACAATGTAAATTTTTGGACAGTCACCAAAATTTTTTAAGAGATACGAATAAGCCCACCATGAAGATAATATGAGGAGGAGGTGGAGCCAAGATGGCCGAATAGGAACAGCTCCGGTCTACAGCTCCCAGTGTGAGTGACACAGAAGACAGGTGATTTCTGCATTTCCTTCTGAAGTACCAGGTTCATCACACTAGGGAGTGCCAGACAGTGGGTGCAGGACAGTGTGTGCAGCGCACCATGCATGAGCCGAAGCAGGGCGAGGCATTGCCTCACTCGAGAAGTGCAAGGGGACAGGGAGTTCCTTTTCCTAGTCAAAGAAAGGGGTAACAGATGGCACCTGGAAAATCGGGTTACTCTCAACCTAATACTGCGCTTTTCCAACAGGCTTAAAAAATGGCACACCAGGAGATTATATCCCAAACCTGGTTCGGAGGGTCCTACACCCACGGAGTCTCACTGATTGTTAGCACAGCAGTCTGAGATCAAACTGCAAGGTGGCAGTGAGGTTGAGGGAGGGGTGCCTGCCATTGCCCAGGCTTGATTATGTAAACAAAGCAGCTGGGAAGCTCCAACTGGGTGGAGCCCACCACAGCTCAAGGAGGCCTGCCTGCCTCTGTAGGCTCCACCTCTGGGGGCAGGGCACAGATGAACAAAAAGACAGCAGTAACCTCTGCAGACTTAAATGTCCCTGTCTGACAGCTTTGAAGAGAGTAATGGTTCTCCCAGCATGCAGCTGGAGATCTGAGAACGGGCAGACTGCCTCCTCAAGTGGGTCCCTGACCCCCGAGCAGCCTAACTGGGAGGCACCCCCCAGTAGGGGCAGACTGACACCTCACATGGCCGGGTACGCCTCTGAGACAAAACTTCCAGAGGAACAATCAGGCAGCAGCATTTGTGGCTCACCAATATCCACTATTCTACAGCTACCGCTGTTCTGCAGCCACTGCTGCTGATACCCAGGCAAACAGGTCTGGAGTGGACCTCTAGCAAACTCCAACAGACCTGCAGCTGAGAGTCCTGTCTGTTAGAAGGAAACCTAACAAACAGAAAGGACATCCACACCAAAAACTCATCTGTACATCACCATCATCAAAGACCAAAAGTAGCTAAAACCACAAAGATGGGGAAAAAACAGAGCAGAAAAACTGGAAACTCTAAAAAGCAGAGTGCCTCTCCTCCTCCAAAGGAACACAGCTCCTCACCAGCAACAGAACAAAGCTGGACAGAGAGTGACTTTGACAAGTTAAGAAAAGGCTTCAGACAATCAAACTACTCTGAGCTACAGGAGGAAATTCAAACCAATGGCAAAGAAGTTAAAAACTTTGAAAACAAAATAGACGAATGGATAACTAGAATAACCAATGCAGAGAAGTCTTTAAAGTAGCTGCTGGAGCTGAAAGCCAAGGCTCAAGAACTACGTGAAGAATGCAGAAGCCTCAGGAGATGATGCAATCAACTGGAAGAAAGGGTATCAGTGATGGAAGACGAAATGAATTAAATGAAGCCAGAAGGGAAGTTTAGAGAAAAAAGAATAAAAAGAAACGAACAAAGCCTCCAAGAAATATGGGACTATGTGAAAAGACCAATTCTACATCTGATTGTTGTACCTGAAAGTGACGGGGAGAATGGAACCAAGTTGGAAAACACTCTGCAGGATATTATCCAGGAAAACTTCCCCAATCTAGCAAGGCAGGCCAACATTCAGATTCAGGAAATATAGCTAACGCCACAAAGATACTCCTCGAGAAGAGCAACTCCAAGACACATAATTGTCAGATTCACCAAGGTTGAAATGAAGGAAAAAATGTTAAGAGCAGCCAGAGAAAAAAGTCGGATTACCCACAAAGGGAAGCCCATCAGACTAACAGCTGATCTCTTGGCAGAAACCCTATGAGCCAGAAGAGAGTGAGGGCCAATATTCAACATTCTTAAAGAAAAGAATTTTCAATCCAGAATTTCATATCCAGCCAAACTTAGCTTCATAAGTGAAGGACAAATAACATGCTTTACAGACAAACAAATGCTGAGAGATTTTGTCACCATCAGGCCTACCCTAAAATAGCTCCTGAAGGAAACAGTAACATGGAAAGGAGCAACCAGTACCAACCACTGCAAAAATATGCCAAAATGTAAAGACCATCAAGGATAGGAAGAAACTGCATCAACTAACGAGCAAAATAACCAGCTAACATCATAATGACAGGACCAAATTCACACATAACAATATTAACTTTAAAGGTAAATGGGCTAAATGCTCCAATTAAAAGACAGAGACTGGCAAATTGGATAAAGAGTCAAGACCCATCAGTGTGCTGTATTCAGGAAACCCATCTCACGTACAGAGACACACATAGGCTCAAAATAAAGGGATGGAGGAAGATCTACCAGGCAAATGGAAAACAAAAAAAGGCAGGAGTTGCAATCCTAGTCTTGGATAAAACAGACTTTAAACCAACAAAGATCAAAAGAGAAAAAGAAGGCCATTACATAATGGTAAAGGGATCAATTCAACAAGAAGAGCTAACTATCCTAAATATATATGCACCCAATACAGGAGCACCCAGATTTATAAAGCAAGTCCTTAGTGACCTCCCACACAATAATAATGGGAGACTTTAACACCCCATTGTCAACATTAGACACATCAATGAGACAGAAAGTTAACAAGGATACCCAGGAATTGAACTCAGCTCTGCACCAAGCAGACCTAATAAATATCTACAGAACTCTGCACCCCAGATCAACACAATATACATTTTTTTCAGCACCAAACCACACCTATTCCAAAATTGACCACAGTTGGAAGTAAAGCACTCCTCAGCAAATGTAAAAGAACAGAAATTATAACAAACTGTCTCTCAGACCACAGTGCAATCAAACTACAACTCAGGATTAAGAAACTCACTCAAAACCACTCAACTACATGGAAACTGAACAACCTGCTCCTGAATGACTACTGGGTACATAACGAAATGAAGGCAGAAATAAAGATGTTCTTTGAAACCAACGAGAACAAAGACACAACATACCAGAATCTCTGGGACACATTCAAAGCAGTGTGTAGAGGGAAATTTATAGCACTAAGTGCCCACAAGAGAGAGCAGGAAAGATCCAAAATTGACACCCTAACATCACAATTAAAAGAACTAGAAAAGCAAGAGCAAACACATTCAAAAGCTAGCAGATGGCTAGAAATAACTAAAATCAGAGCAGAACTGAAGGAAATAAACAAAAAACCCTTCAAAAAATTAATGAATCCAGGAGCTGATTTTTTGAAAAGATCAACAAAATGGATAGACTGCTAGCAAGACTAATAAAAAAGAAAAGAGATAAGAATCAAATAGACACAATAAAAAATGATAAAGGGGATTTCACCACCGATCTCACAGAAATACAAACTACCATCAGAGAATACTATAAACACCTCTACGCAAATAAACTAGAAAATCTAGAAGAAATGGATAAATTCCTCGACACATACACCCTCCCAAGACTAAACCAGGAAGAAGTTGAATCTCTGAATAGACCAATAACAGGCTCTGAAATTGTGGCAATAATCAATAGCTTATCAACCAAAAAAAGTCCAGGAGCAGATGGATTCACAGCCAAATTCTACCAGAGGTACAAGAAGGAGCTGGTACCATTCCTTCTGTTTCAATCAATAGAAAAAGAGGGAATCCTCCCTAACTCATTTTATGAGGCCAGCATCATCTTGATACCAAAGCCTGGAAGAGACACAACCAAAAAAGAGAATTTTAGACCAATATCCTTGATGAACATTGATGCAAAAATCCTCAATAAAATACTGGCAAACTGAATCCAGCAGCACATCAAAAGCTTATCCACCATGATCAAGTGGGCTTCATCCCTGGGATGCAAGGCTGGTTCAACATACGCAAATCAATAAATGTAATCCAGCATATAAACAGAACCAGAGACAAAAACCACATGATTATCTCAATAGATGCAGAAAAGGCCTTTGACAAAATTCAACAACCCTTCATGCTAAAAACTCTAAATAAATTAGGTATTGATGGGACATATCTCAAAATAATAAGAGCTAGCTATGACAAACCCACAGCCAATATCATACTGAATGTGCAAAAACTGGAAGTATTCCCTTTGAAAATTGGCACAAGACAGGGATGCTCTCTCTCACCACTCCTTTTCAACATAGTATTGGAAGTTCTGGCCAGCGCAATTAGGCAGGAGAAGGAAATAAAGGGTATTTAATGAGGAAAAGAGGAAGTCAAATTGTCCCTGTTTGCAGATGACATGATTGTATATCTAGAAAACCCCATTGCCTCAGCCCAAAATCTCCTTAAGCTGATAAGCAACTTCAGCAAAGTCTCAGGATACAAAATCAATGTACAAAAATCACAAGCATTCGGCCGGGCTGGGTGGCTCATGCTTGTAATCCCTGGACTTTGGGAGGCTGAGGCAGGCAGATCAGGAGGTCAGGAGATCGAGACCATGGTGAAATCCCGTCTCTACTAAAAATACAAAAAAATCAGCCGGGTGTGGTGGCGGGCGCCTGTAGTCCCAGCTACTCAGGAGGCTGAGGCAGGAGAATGGCGTGAACCCGGGAGGCGGAGCTTGCAGTGAGCCAAGATTGCGCCACTGCACTCCAGCCTGGGTGACAGAGCAAGACTCCGTCTCAAAAAAAAAAACAAAAAAAAACACAAGCATTCTTATACACCAATAACAGACAAACAGAGAGCCAAATCATGAGTGAACTCCCATTCACAATTGCTTAAAAGAGAATAAAATACCTAGGAACCCAGCTTACAAGGGATGTGAAAGACTTCTTCAAGGAGAACTACAGACCACTGCTCAACAAAATAAAAGAGGATACAAACAAATGGAAGAACATACCATGCTCATGGGTAGGAAGAATCAACATCATGAAAATGGCCATACTGCCCAAGGTAATTTATAGATTCAATGCCATCCCCATCAAGCTACCAATGACTTTCTTCACAGAACTGGAAAAAACTACTTTAAAGTTCATATGGAACCAAAAAACAGCCCCCATCACCAAGTCAATCCTAAGCCAAAAGAACAAAGCTGGAGGCATCACACTACCTGACTTCAAACTATACTACAAGGCTACAGTAACCAAAACAGCATGGTACTGGTACCAAAACAGAGATATAGACCAATGGAACAGAACAGAGCCCTCAGAAATAATGCTGCATATCTACAACCATCTGATGTTTGACAAACCTGACAAAAACAAGCAATGGGGAAAGGATTCCCTATTTAATAAATGGTGCTGGGAAAACTGGCTAGCCATATGTACAAAACTGAAACTGGATCCCTTCCTTATACATTATACAAAAATTAATTCAAAAGGATTAAAGACTTACATGTTAGACCTAAAACCATAAAAACCCTAGAAGAAAACCTAGGCAACACCATTCAGGACATAGGCATGGGCAAGGACTTCATGTCGAAAACACCAAAAGCAATGGCAACAAAAGCCAAAATTGACAAATGGGATCTAATTAAATTAAAGAACTTCTGCACAGCAAAAGAAACTACTATCAGAGTGAACAGGCAACCTACAAAACGGGAGAAAATTTTCGCAATCTACTTATCTGACAAAGGGCTAATATCCAGAATCTACAATGAACTCAAACAAATTTACAAGAAAAAAACAAACCCATCAAAAAGTGGGCAAAGGATATGAACAGACACTTCTCAAAAGAAGACATTTATGCAGCCAAAAAACACATGAAAAAAATGCTCATCATCACTGGCCATCAGAGAAATGCAAATCAAACCACAATGAGATACCATCTCACACTAGTTAGAATGGCCATCATTAAAAAGTCAGGAAACAACAGGTGCTGGAGAGGATGTGGAGAAATAGGAACACTTTTACACTGTTGGTGGGACTGAAAACTAGTTCAACCATTGTGGAAGTCAGTGTGGCGATTCCTCAGGGATCTAGAACTAGAAATACCATTTGACCCAGCCATCCCATTACTGGGTATATACCAAAAAGGATTATAAATCATGCTGCTATAAAGACACATGCACAGGTATGTTTATTGTGGCACTATTCACAATAGCAAAGACTTGGAACCAACCCAAATGTCCAACAACGATAGACTGGATTAAGAAAATGTGGCACATATACACCATGGAATACTATGCAGCCATAAAAAATGATGAGTTCATGTCCTTTGCAGGGACATGGATGAAGCTGGAAACCATCATTCTCAGCAAACTATCCCAAGGACTAAAAACCAAACACCATACCTTCTCACTCATAGGTAGGAATTGAACAATGAGAGCACATGGACACAGGAAGGGGAACATCACACTCCGGGACTGTTGTGGGGCAGGGGGAGAGGGGAGGGATAGCATTAGGAGATATACCTAATGCTAAGTGACGAGTTAATGGGTGCAGCACACCAACATGGCACATGTATACATATGTAACAAACCTGCACATTGTGCACATGTACCCTAAAACTTAAAGTATAAAAATAATAAAATAAAATAAAATGAAATGAAGAAAAAAAAGATAATATGAAATAATATAAAAGCAACTCATCCAAGAACAGGCAATAAAAAGTGGAGCAAAGAACCAATTAAACAAATTGAAAATAATAAGCAAGATGGTGGCTTTAAATCCAACAAATTAACAAAGACATTAAAGATAGATGGTCTGAATGTACCAATTTATAAACAAAAGAAAACAAAAACAAAAACTTCCCAAGTTACAGGGTCAGTTATAGAACTCATAGATTCAAATTAGGTTAGTAAAGTAGCAAGAACTTTCTAAAAAGCAGGTCTAAGTCAGGAGAGAATTAAACAGAAAAGGGAAATTTTGAAATAAGCCTTCATACAACATTCTGCTTTTAAATAAACCTAATTAGGTGAAAGCTTTGTGAAGGCAGAGCTTTGGAGGAAGCAGCTGTCCCGTCATGTTTTGTCCAGATGCGGTTTGGGAATGGGGGACAGCAGACAAGAGACCAGTTTTCAAGATCCAGACAGTCCCTTGTTCCATCCCCAGCTCAACCACTGACTCACCATATAATTATGGCAATTTGCTCAGATTTACTTTCTTAAATTTTTGAAATATGCAAAATAATACTTAATCTTCACCTTACTTACTGGGAAAGGACAAGGAGAGGCAAGATAGGTTCCCTAAAATATTGTGAACTTCTCAGTTCAGGAACACTTAATTACTATTCCTTTTCAAAACCAATAAATTTTCACCTGATTTTTCTTGCTTTTTATGCAGAGGGCTGATATTAAATTATATCCTTTATAACCTATTTTCTTTTTCCAAACTAATTTTGTTAGAAAATCATGAGATTGAAAGTTACAATGTTAAGTTTGACCTTGGAAAATTCTGTGACTGAAGAGGAAGCCAAATGTCATGTATCACTACATTTTGTAAAGAAATTGATCCTTTGAAAAATAGATTGGCTTCAAAAGGAATTTTTTAAAAGATCTGTAAGAACCTTTTCTTGCAAAACGGAAATACACACTGATAATTTATCTTTATTTCTGTGAAATCTACAACCCAAGAGATTACCCCTTCTTGCCCAGTAGCAGGAGTGACCACACACCATCAAACTCGGGAAGATGCTATTGATTTCTTTTTTCTTTTCTTTTACTTTTTTTTAATACTTTAAGTTCTGGGGTGATGCTGTTGATTTCTATTCAACAGTAATTTATTTATTTATTGCTAATGGGACCCTTGATTTTTTTTTGGTGGGGGGCAACAATGTACACCTACCTGACCAAAAGGTCATGAAATTTAAGCATCATTTCTCAGAAGGAAAGCTGCTGTCAGTAGAAGAAAGGGAGCTAATTCTTAGTTACACAGGACTATACTGCCCATGGTGAGAATTTTTGCATGTCTTGCCATGGCACATTAAAGGTCAGGAGTATTTCCTGGTCACTGTGATAACTAAAAAATATTCTCTACCATTTCCAAGTGCTCACCTACAGAGTAATGTTCTCTGTTGAGAAACGCTTGGACCAAGCTCTTTTAGTCTGTTGGGCTGCCATAGCAACATACCATGGACAAGGTGGCTTGAATCACAAAAGTTTATTTTCTCACAGTTCTGGAGGCTAGAAGTCCAAGACTAAGGTGTTGGCAGGTCTGGTTTCTTCTGCGGCCTCTCCCTTTGGCTTGCAGATGGATGCCTCCTTGCTTTGTTCTCACATGACCGTTCCTCTGGGCGCAGCACTTCTGCTATTTCTGTGTGTCCAAGTTTTCTCTTCTTTTAAGGATACCAGTCAAATTGGATTAGGGCCCACAATGAAGGTCTCATTACCTCTTTGAAGATCCTATCTCTAAATATAGTCACATTCTGAATTACTAGTTATTAGAACTTCCACATGTGAATTTTGGGGAAACAAATTTCAGCTCATAACACAGACCAAACATTAAAATCTTGCTGCCCTTTTTTAGGTACATTGACAGGTAAACTGAGACACAATAAAAAGTCTGAAGAGTTTATTTGAACAAACAGTGATTCATAAATTAGGAAGCACCAAACCAAAAGAGGTTTCAGGCTCTTTTGAAGAAGTGTAAGGGACAGGCTTTTATAGGGTGAATGTGGAAGTAAAGCAAAGACAACACCAGACTGGTTACAGTTATACAGCTCTCTTATTAGGTCTGTCCCTCTGGAAAATCCTTTGTTATAGAATTCTAAGTTACTTGGCAGCTTCTCATTGGTTGAGTTTAAGATTCGTTTTTCTCTAATACAAGCATTTCTTGTAAATGCCAAATTTAACTTATGTTTATAATCAAGTGAGGTTAAGGTTACTTTCAATTCCTAATGGTTTTGTCTGCTCAGCAATTTTCCAGGGCTGTTCTCCACCTTAAATCACTTTAACAGACACTAGACTTTCCAACCTCCTAAGGTTGAATTTAATAAACGTCATAGGACCCAGTTCTGCCCAATGAGGTGTCAGAGGAAGTCGGCTTGGTGTGGGCGTGGAGGAGCTTATGGGAAAGCTTTTGTTTTTCTGATAAAAGGGTTACGCATGGCCAGTCTTTCTCCTAGCCCTTTCTTTCAGCCTTGAACACTGATATGATTGATGCCTGTGACCATGAGAAAAAGATTAGAGAATGGCAGAGATACTGTCTTAGACCCTGACATAATTGTCATTGAAGCAATCTACCTCTGAGTGTCTTCTCATATGAGAAAAATTAGCTGTTTAAGTTTCTATGGGTCATATTTTCTGTCATTTGCTACTGAAAGCACTCTTAGCAGATGCAACCTGAAAATATCTGAGAAATCCTGCTCGAAGTTGTGAAATCTATAGACAGACACTTACTCATATTGTTTCCTTATTATTCTTTTAATGTCTGTAGGTCTTTAGAGTCTTTCATTTATCATATTTATAATTTGTGTCTTCTCTTTATCAGTCTGGCTACAGGTTTATCCATTTTATTTAAGTTTTCCAAATAGCCAGCTTTCAGTTTATTGATATTTTTTCTGTTTTTGATTTTATTGATTTCTGTTCTTATCTTTGTTATTTCTTCCTTTATGTTTACTTTGGGTTTAATTTTCTTTTCCTAGTTTCATAAGGTGGAGATTTAGACCACCTTATGATTTGAGACCTTTCTTCTTTTCTAATATTAGCATTATTTCCTGTTATAGACTAAATGTTTTTGTCCTTGCAAAATTTGTATGTTGAAATCCTGACCCCTAATGTAATGGTATTAAAGGGTGGTAGGGTGGTATTAAGAGGTAATTTGTTGAAAGATGGATTCCCCATGAATAGGATTAGTGCATTTATAAGAAGAGACATGAGAGTTTGTGCTCTTTCTCCCCCTCCCTTCAAAACATGTGAGGATACAATGAGAAGGTAGTGTTTGATTTGAATCAGCTAGCATCTTGAACTTGGTCTTCCCAGCCCCCAGACCTATGAGAAATAAATGTCTGTCATTTAAGTCTCCCAGTCTATAGTGTTCTTGCTATAGCAGCCAGAACTGACAGAAACGTTTTGCTTTAAGTACTGCTTTTGCTGCATCCCATATGTTGACTGGGGATTCTCCATGTATCTTTCTCATTATTGATTTCTAGATTACTTCCTTTGTGGTCCATATGATTTCAATCATCTTAAATTTAGTAAGATACACTTTATGGCCTAAAATGTGGCCTATGTATATTTGTAAACAAATGTGTTACTCAGCAGCTTTTGTGTCCTGTATTGATGATACTGTTCCTCAAGTCTTCTGTAAACTTATGATTTCCTATTTGCTTGTTTAAAAATTACTGAGATAAGAGTGTTACAGTCTTCAACTATTATTTTGGATTTATCTGTTTCTTCCTTTAGTTCTACCAGTTTTTGCTTCATGGATTTTGAAATCAGTAGTAGCATATACATTTAAGATTAATATGTTTATGATAAATTTATCCCTTTATTATTGTGAAGTATTCCCGTTAATCTGTGATAATATTTCTTGCTCTGAAATCTACATTGACATTAATTAATATAGTCATTCAAGCTCTCTTTGGATTAGTTTTTGCATGGGATACCTTTGTCTATAATTCATGTATTTTTGTGTTTAGAGTAAGTTTCTTACATGTCCTTTTCTGTACTATGGATGCAGCTGAAGGCCATTATGCTAAGCAAATTAACACAGGAACAGAAAACCAAATACTGCATGTTCTCATTTATAAGTGGGAGGTAAAACATTGAGTACACACAGATACAAAGAGGGAAACAAGAGACACCAGGGTTTACTTGAGGGTGAAAGGTGGGAAGAGGGTAAGCATCAAAAAATTACCTATCAGGGCTGGGTGCAGTGGTCCACTTCTGTAATCCCAGCAGTCTAGGAGGCAGAGGCAGGCAGATCACTTGAAGTCAGTAGTTTGAGACTAACCTGGCTAACATGATGAAACCTTATTTCTACTAAAAATACAAAAAAAAAAAAAAATTAGCTGAGCATGGTGGTGTATTCCTGTAATTCCAGCTATTTGGGAGGGTGAAGCAGGAGAATCCCTTGAACCCAGGAGGTGGAGGTTGCAATGAGCCGAGATCGAGTCACTGCATTCTAGCCTGGGTGTCTCACTCTGTCTAAAAAAATAATAAAAATAAAAAATAAAATAAAAAACCTACCCTATCAGGTACTGTACTCACTACTTGGGTGATGAAATCATTTGTGTACCACACCTCAGTGATGTGCAATTTACCCATGTAACAAACTCGCACATGTACCCCCGAACTTAAAAGTTGGAAGAACAAAAAAGATTCTATTTTGTTTTCCTTTCCGTTGTTCTATTAGCTATAGAAGTTTGATTGTTTGGCTGGTTTTAGTAGTTGCAATCAGGTTTAAAACATACATCTTTAACTTATCAAAATCTACTTTCAAATATTATGCTCATTTACACATAGTATAAGAATCTTACAATGCTATACTTTCCCTTCCCCATCCTGGTCTTTATGCTATCGTTGTCATGCATTTTACCTCTATATGTGCTGTTAATTCTGTGATAAATTGTTATTACTTTCACTTTAAATAGTCAATATTCTTTAAAGAAATTAAAAATGAGAAAAGATGTTTTTACCCATATATTGTTTCTGGCACTATTCTTTTCCATGTTTAGATCCAAGTATCTATATAATAATCATACTTCCTAAAGAACGTCTTTAACATTCTCCATAGCAATGAATTCTCTCAGCATTTGTTTGCTGAAAGTTGCATTTGGGTCTTTTTCTTGAAGACTTTGGGATGAGATTATCATCTAAATGGGTGAACTTTGAGTAAAGCTGATTGCCCTCCACAAAGTGTTGAAGGCCGGAATAGAAGGCTAATCAGTTGAAGGCCTGAATAGAACAAAAAGACTGGCCTCCCTGAGCAAGAGGAAATTCTCCAGCAAATGGCTTTTGGACTTCATCTTCACAATCAGCTGTCCCAGGTCTCCAGTCTGCAGGCTACAGATTTTGAACTTCCCAGCCTCCAGAATTGCACAAGCCAATTCCTTATAATAAATCTCCTTCTATATATGTATACACATTCTCTTAGTTCTGTTTCTCTGGAGAACCCTAACTAATAGACTATCTCAAACTTGTAGACTATAAGCTGGTGCAATTGTAGGGATCATCTTGTGTAATTACCTATTGTCCAATGTCTGAAAACTTTTTCTTTCATATATATTGACCAGTTTTCTACTTGTTTAAGGTAGATCATTTAATTCAGTCCCTGTTACTCTATCTTTACTGGAAGTAGAAGTCCTACTTGCATTTTTTTAACCCCATTCATCTCTCATTAGAATCTCACGATGATCCAAATTGGAGTTTAAGAAATTATTGAATACAAACCCTTCACATTAAAAATGAGTCCTGAATCCCATTCTTTTCTGTGTGAACAAACATTTAATGGGCATCATTTAAGGACTTGGAATGTACATATTGTGTGCTGGAAATTAGTAGAGTGGTATCTCTAGTGCTTATGATTAAAAAGTTACTTTAATCTCTCACTCCTGCTTGTTTTTCTGAATTTTGTCTGAACTTGGAAGATAAAGAGATACTTTTTATTAAATCCAAACAATTGGCAGAGAAGAATCAATGGATTTATATCTTCTCTGGAATTATAAATGATATATCAGAATTGTCTGTCGGTTTGCTCCCTCACTAGAGACACCACTCATTAAAGAATGAGCATCAGCTTTAAGCCTAACGGGTTTATGACACTTCATCGCTGAATATGCAAGCTTACTTACTATTCACAGATAGCGCAGGACATCGGCAGTCCTCCCCGGAACCTGCCCCGCCTGCAGAGAGGGTGTGACTCATATGCACCCTCTCTGCAGGCCACGAGACTTTGAGCCAAATACAGAAGAGATTAAGCCCTATACTTCCAATTCCTTTTACAAAACTCAGATGTGGAGAAGAATGAAAAATGGGGCAAAGAGAGGTCAAAAGAGTTACGCTCATGGAGATTTCCTCCACAGAGCAGTATGGGCAGTGGAGGGTATGTGTTCTCCCTAACACTGTTCATTTTACTGTCTGGCAAGTCCTCTTTGTTTTATGCATATTTATTAAAAGTCTCTGAACTCCAAACCTCTTGCCAACGTTTCTTAAGCCTGATGATTCCTACTATTGCTCCACGACGTGTATATGGGAGTTCCCATGTAGGAAGAAAAATAGCATCCTTGTATAACTAATTAAGAAAGATTAAAGAAAAGCAAAGAATTTAACCATCTTTACATAGAAAAGGTGGCCTGTGTTTTAGTGAATATTTTCTCAAAATCTATACCCGTGCCTGGCACATATTAAGCACTAAATAAATCTGTCAGATAAATGTTCAAATAATTAGCCTAAGCTCATAAGCAAGAGTCTAAAACATTGATGGCAAAATTCCCAAAATGCAAAATAACTCAAGCAATAGGCATTCAGAAGTATTGATTTATATTATAGAGTCAAAACAAGGTGGAGAGTATGGATTCTAGACTCCAGGCTTGGATTTTGGCTCTACTTCTTTGACAACTTGTTATAACCCCCTAAGCCAAAGTCTTCTCATCCATACATTAAGAAAAATAATATTGGCCAGGTGCGGTGGTTCACACCTGTAATCTCAGCACTTTGGGAGGCCAAGGGGGGCACATCACGAGGTCAGGAGATCGAGACCATCCTGGCTAACACAGTGAAACCCCATCTCTATGAAAAATACAAAAAATTAGCCAGACGTGGTGGCAGGTGCCTGGAGTCCCAGCTACTCTGGAGGCTGAGGCAGGAGAATGGTGTGAACCTGGGAGGTGGAGCTTGCGGTGAGCCGAGATCGAGCCACTGCACTCCAGCCTGGGTGACAGAGCGAGACTCTATCTCAAAAAAATAAAAAGAAAGAAAAATAATATTATCTACCCCAGATGGTTCTTTGAGGGCAAATGAAATGATCTATTTAAAGTACTTAGCTCACACAGTGTCTAATACATATTGCTCAATAAACATTAGCTAATGGTAATAAAATAGTGGTATTAACCAGTTGTGGAAGACCACAGAACTCTCCTTAATTCTGATCTGCAAAATAGAATAATTATAATTCCACTGCCTTGCTTCTCCAACATTTTGTTAAGAGGGTCAAAGAAAATGTTCATTGAAGAGCTGTATGAATACAAGACATCCCCATGAGTCATATTTTTTTCATACTCCCCCTGCTCTTCATTTACTGATGACCCTAATAAATATGTAGAAAGCTAGGGATATTTGAGGAGAGATAAGTGTGTTATAGGCTAAGAGGCTTTTCTGAGCCCATCTGCAAAGCTGCTGACAGTCTTTTTTATTGGTAAGGGTTGTGTCTCTTCACTAGGCTGTCATCATTTCTTTTCTCAAACTGGGTGTGGGTGGGGGCAGCCACAGCTGACAGGCAGCCTCTCTGGGTGGTCTCTCTGCTGCTGCTCAGACTGTTGCTGCTGTCATTTCTTAAGTAATCATCTCCTCAGCTTTTTTATGGCATTGGCCTCCCTTGCATTCATTGACCTCTTTTGCAGATCATGCAGTCATTAAGTTGTATCAGCTGCAAATATTGACAGCCAAACAATTTTGAAGGCAGCAAATCAACTTATGAAGCATAACTTCCCTGATTAAGTATATATATATAAATATAT